>NC_081544.1:36463722-36610697 GCF_901000735.1 Corylus avellana | reverse complement strand
TTTTTAAAAAAAAAAAAACATTTTTTTTTAATTAAAAAAAATTAAATTGGTGTCACGTGTCGACATCTGATTGGTCCACGTGTCAGTCCTAAACGGTCAACTAACGGATGGACTAACTTGGTCTTTTATCAAAACTCAGGAGGGTTCTGTGATAAAAATGAAACCCCAAAGGGATAAAAATAAAATTACCAAACTCCATGAAGTATTTGGTATTTAACCCAATTATGAATGATATCTTTATTTGGGATGTCTGACCCTACTTGCTAGCTAGTTGGTATTTGGCAACACTAAAAAGAGAGAGACGTTAAAAGAAAAAGAAAGAAGACGTGGCATGTTGCTGGCCTTGCATATCAAAATTGCTCATACTTTCCACACTCTGGACTCTGGACTCTTGCTCAAATGTGGAGTTGACATTTTGACCCCATTGAAATTTGAATTCAAGTACCGAACGCGTTGGCCCATCCCCAGAAGATGAAAAAATCAGCGTGTTTCTCCCGGAATAATAATAAATACGCACTCCTTACTCCTTTTTTTCGCAACAAATTCCTTACTTTTTTTATGCTCAAGTCTCAACAAAATCTTGGACTCTGGAGGAAGGAATGGGCTGGTTGCCCGTGGACTCAAGATCTAATTAATTAATTGGACCCTTTAGGCAATTCCAAGTCCGAAAGGGTCAAAATCTCGCAATACGCTTAACTTAACCAAACCAAATACATTACGCTTTTATGAGTCGGGCCAAAAGAAAACAAAAACAAAAACATAAAAAAAAAAAAAAAAACAAAACAAAAAAAAGAAAAGAAAAGAAAAGCAGCGGGCTTTTGCATTCCAAGCCCAACACTAGCCTTTATCACAACCAAAAAAGCACACCGGTACATATATCTTATCTTAATTTAATTTAATTTAATAGTAGAACACAGATGGCGAGCCCAAATCCAATCCATCCGTACTTGTGTCTGGAACAGGTGGCATCCTCCCAAACAGTGGGCTGTGCTGCACAAACTCACTAGAATCGAAGCCCACATGTGGCCCACTAACTACTGATTCTAGCTCATTTGAACTAATTTGTTCAGAGAACCCGAAGAAGCTGCTCTCATTCCAAACTCCTTGGCCCATATCTGAGCCCGCCACTCCAGACCCATAGAAACTGGATGCGTCCGGAGGCAAAGGTGGAAGCTCAGGGTCTTGGGATTGGGATGAGTAAGAGTAACTGTGTGGCTGTGGCTGTGATTGTGACTGTGACTGTGGCAGCCCACCATCCATAATACCCGTAATGGGCTGGTAATTAGACCCGACGGTTGCAGTCCCCTGATGAGCCCAGCCGTCCCCGGCTGAAAAAGGACACGCGGCAGCATCGAAGAAAGGGTCCTGGCCGAAGAACAGGTGGGTGGCGGAGTGGGTATCCGTATGATCATTTTGCTGCTGTTGGGGAGCGAAGAGGGCGGAGATGTCGTGGTGTGATTCGTCGGGGGAGATGATAGAGGTGACAGAAGAGCCACGTGGCATGTCAGAGTAAACGAAGTTGGTGCGGGCCTTGGAACCACGCATGGAGCGAGCAGCGCGGTCGTAGGCCAAGGCGGCCTCCTCGGCAGTGTCGAAGGTGCCGAGCCAATGCCTCTCTTTGGTGGAAGGGTCTCTTATCTCTGCAGCGTATCTTCCCCACGGCCTTCTTCTTACCCCGAGAAACCTCGTTTCTCCTTGACCTTGTTGTTGCTGTTGGTTTTCTAGTGGCTGCTTTCTTTTGGACTTGGACGAGGAGGAGGGTGAGTTGGCTGGTGATGACTTGTTAAAGTTCATCATGTATATATGATTCTATCAATAAAAGATAGCCTTAGATTTTTAGATATATTCTGCCTTTGCCTGAATATTTCAGAGTCTGTCACTCGAGCTAGCTTTAAAAAAAAAAAAAAGAAGAGATTTTCTGTGTAGAGAGAGAGAGAGAGAGAGAGAGAGAGAGAGAGTAAGTGAAATATAGAAGAGAATGATAGTAGGCCTTGTTTTCCGGCCGTTGCATGTAGGCTGTTTAAATAAGAAGTTTGGCTTAATAATACACCACGTCCTTTTACCACACTTGCCCTTCACAACTGTTCAATTGCCATCGTAATCCCCCATCCCATCCCACACAAATGATGAGCCAACGATGAGTGTGAAGGCAATCTCACTGACTCGATAGCTCACTCTTGCTACTCACTACTGATCGTCTGAGAGTGGGCCCACGATTAATCTCGGTGGGTGATATCATTAGCCAACTTAATTAATCACGATTATTTTTTATTTATTTTTTTTCATTTTATGGTTCTTGAATTCCCTCCTTTAAAGACCAGACTGTTTTAGTTGATGAGAAACAGTAAAGAGAAACAACACATTGATCATCTCTACAATATATCCGTTACATATATATATTTACAATTAATAGTAGTAATTAATTACTACTGAATGACTATATCTGGACCCCCCAAATAAATAATATACGTACAGTATGGCCGTTTCTTTTCTTTTTAGTACACGATCCTACAATAATTATCCCTAATAACAATTATTCATTCTAACTCATCTTATTCAGTTCATCACCTACGATCGATACACGTGGTTCTATCTACCGGACTCCACAATCCACATGACTCTACTCATTTCCTTATATATATTGCAACAATTTAAGTTTTGAAAAACTTGATAAACTCAATTTATATTAATGCTTGGGCTATTATAATTTGTAAAATAATTAAGAAAAAAATTGATTTGTTAACTCTTAAATTATTATAATTAAACATATCAACAGTGGGAATTTACGGTTTACCACACAAATTATAATTAAAAAGAAGGCATTGAATTTCAATGATATCGAATGGTATTTTTTTAATTTAATTACAAATTATATAGTATTTAGAATTTTTAGTCATGGGTTTTGTGAAAATGAGGAAACAAATTAAAAAGGCAAATAGATAGAGATAATTAATCAATTTTGTTAAAAGAAATGCTAAAAATTACTTTTATATATATCTCAAAATGTTGATATTATATATATATATATATGTGTGTGTGTGTGTGTGTGTGTGACAGTACTCCCTAATTGGCCATTAATAATTTTCCAATTTTAAAATAAATAAGGATAATCATGTCCTATATATATATATATAATTCCTTAATTGGGAAGAAAGAAAGGGTGTCTAATTTTCCACCTAGCTAGTGTGTAACTATGGGCGTGGTGATGAGCAATTAGTTGATTAGTGATGACTGGCATGTTCTCCTTGACCAACTTTCTAGCTAGTAAACTTATTTTTTAATTTTTTTTTGAATAAAGTTCATTTGTACTTTTGATTAATTAGATGCAATTATATGATGAATTTAAATTAATAAAACCCAAAGTTGTCACATGTGAAGAGAAAGAGAGAGGTACGCTTGAATCAGGTACTAATCATGGATTGTACTAATTAATCAAATCACCACCATAAATAATGAGCATGCACACCTTAATTAGAACAGCTTTATCCAATCCCAAAAAGGTTAGTAATAGATTAAACTCTATCTTATGATTGCTAAATACATTACCACAATTCCAATTATCATTCCCATCATCATTCAATTGTCGATCAGTACCCATCATCCATCTGATCATTACAATTACATCTACATGATATTTTAACCAACCCTCAATCTTTATATATATATATATATACAATTAAGCTTTTTCCCTTAATTTATAAAATATATAATTCCAAAATTAAAATTAAAATTTCTCTTTATGCTAACCCTCTTGCACGCGTTATAAATAATTATACGAGGCTGCTTTCTTCATGTCCTTAGCTAGCTATATCTAATAGGATCCACTTTCTTTCTTTTTTTCTTTTTTTTTTTTTTGAAAACCCCCTCACGTGACATGTTTTCTTTTCTCACATGGTTCCATATATCTCTTACTTTTTGTGAAGATTAATATATTGGAATATAATCTTAATCAATTATTATAGATTTGTTATAAGATTGGTTAGTTTACATAATTAATTTGAGAGTTCAATCAACCATGCATGTGCATCCAATTTGAGGTGAATATAATGAATGATATGTTCCACCATCCCTCTCGCCTATGGCCATGGATGCACTTTGGTATATATGAATGAAGTATGAACACACATCATGCAACCTCCAAATAAGGGAAAGGCATTTTGGGATGCATGTGAGAGGGACACAAAGGCGTGCTTTTTTGAAGAAAACAATCACACTAGCTAGGAAGACCTACCTACTCATAAAAGAATTAGTTGAAGAAGCATTTTACATTAAACGGGGCTTGACTCCCATGGACCCCAGCTTATGGCCTTTCGGTACATTAGACTATTATTTACTGCATAAATCTTGTACGACAAACCTCTCGGTTAATGATCCCTATTATTCTACACCTAAAATCATCATAATATATCTCTCTCTCTCTCTTTGAATCCGATTTTAGTTACAACTTAAGACTCATTGAGATTAAGACATGTGTTGTCCATGATGTCTTATATATATATATATATATATATATATATATATATATGTCTCAATTATTAATTTCAACGGGTCCAAATATCAAATATTACAAATTAACCAAATTAACTCGAAAAACAAGATGCAATGACTTGACCCGCACGTGCTGTTAGACTGGTTCTAACTTCTAATGACTGGGAGGTCTTGGTTGATGATTGTAGAAATATTGCAAAATTTTGGTGCTATCCGATGAGGCTAGCTATAGGTCAAAAATCTTACGACCACTTTAGAGGAGAGAACAAATAATATTTTTAGTGGAGCTAGCGGGCACGAAAGTTGATGTACAAGTTGAAGACGATAGACACTAAGTCAGTCACTAAGGCACATTTGTCTTTCTATCTTATAAGCTTTTATAATATGATTATTTATTATTAATGTGACTGTCGTATGTCTTTCCCAATTGTTGATGTTAAATCATCAGTTATTCTAAAAGTTTAAACTGATAAGAAGAGGTAAATTTAATTACTTAATCAATACTTTAACACTCCCCTCACGTGTGAGCTCAAACTCCCTTTTAATAGGTGATGCCCAACACGTAAAATATTTAATTTAAATGAGGGGTGATTTGACGGAGTTAAGGTTTAATCTCACTATCTTTAACTCTGATACCATGTGAAAATACAAACTAAATAAAGATGTCATCCTTTGTTTTCTCTTCTTATTCCCTTTCTTTTTTTTCTCTTTACAAACTTTCTTCATTTAGTCTGTATTTTTACAGTTGAATTGATCAGTTTTTGCCTTCAAAAAAAATAATTGAGCTTTTTCCTTTAACATTTCGCTTAGGCTAATCTATGTGCCTATTTTTTTTTTTTTAAGATGAAATGGGCCAGTGTTTTCCTTAATTTGTAGATTGTAAACAGTAATTAATAACTATTCCTATGATTTTTTTTTTTAACTTTTTAATAACACTTAATTGGCTTGTCAAACGAATTTCTTCTATAAACACTAAAGGCAAAAAATTTCCGCAAAAAGTACTTTTCAATATTTACCTTTTTAAAACTTTATTTAACACACTTTTTATGATATTGCTTTTGACTGACATTTTTACCTTATATTAATTTACTCATGCCGACCGACCAAAAACGTACAGTTTAAGAATTTACAGGAGGCAAAATGTTAAAATTAAAGCAGCTAGCTAGCATGAGTTATATTGTTGTTGAATAATACGCATGACTCTTTCCCCTATTTCCTCTTCAATTAAAATAAAAAAATAAAAAAACGCATGACTCTTCACATGCATGCGTGCGTGCGTAATAGTGTATTCGAAAAGTAGATAATTAATTCTTTTTTAAAAATAATAATAATAATCTACAAATTAACTTGCTCAATATTTTTGGTTTAAAAGAAAATGAGATTAATAAACTTTCTGGAATTTGCATGAATGAATAAAATGGGTGAAAATTGACTTGGTAAGACAAAAGCAACAAGCGTCAAAATTCAATTCAATGGAGACAAGTCTCGTTTGTAAATCCCATGCATGAATCTCCGTTTTCAAGGAGCAGATAAAAACACAGAGTAGGTGTATGGAGTATCGAATGGCGCAAGGATACAAAATATAAACACAGATAATAAGTGCAAAAGATGCCGTAGAAAGAAAGGTAAGTCAAAGGAAGCCTCCCCGATTACATGGAAAAAGAAGGTGGAGGATTTAATAAAGGTTCCACTTCCATTCCTTCCCTCTAGACTAATGAAGCACACGGCCATTTTGCGCTCGTTTTTCACTGCAAATGAAGACCCAAGCAGATCATATTGCTCGAATTAGAAAGAATTAAGTTCACACCCACACCACCCTATACATTATTAATTATTTAAACGGAAATATTTTTTGTTAGAGTTCGTGGTCAATCTACAGTCACAGATTTTTATTCAAAATCATATGTATTAATTTTTCTCATCTTAATGTTAAGAGACATAACAATTTTATAGACGGAGTCAAAAAAAAAAAAAAAAATTGAAAGAAATATATGTGGCCTGCATATATATTTGTAGAGCTTAAAGTTTGTGCTAGCTATATATATATATATATATACACACACAACTTAATTAATTATTTTATTTGACATTTACTGGAAGGATTGAGTAATCGAGGGAGCGCGTAAGTTTGAATGTTTTGTCGCCTTTGAAAATCATGCCCGGAAATTGAGGTTGCTTTGATTAATTTGCTTCGCTTTTGTTCTCATGGTGACAAATGGTGGTTGCACTGCACTATTTTTCACAACATTGTTGTTGTTAAGCAGAGAGAATCCAGAGGCATGATCATTGCCAGCCACACCACCTCCTTAAATTCTGTGGTCAATTACAAACATTATCATCCCTGTACGTGGAAATGTGCATATATATATATATATATATATACCAAAGCTTTTTGTACGTAGAGCAGCGCTGCAAGCAACAGATCGAAGATCTACCAATATTTACTAATTAATTAGGATCCATGCCTTTACTGGGAAAATTGAACCACTATCCGCGTCCTGTTTTAGATGATCAATCTACAATTTTACTAGAAAAAAGTTAATTGCACTTCTTTCCTTTGGTATTTCAATTTGGCTTGCGAGAAAAGCGCTAAAATTAAGAAAGACTATGAACGTACTCCTGTGTCCACCATGAAGTGATGCAGATTGTGATACACTTGGCTTGGAGTGGAGGAGGTGTTTAGAGGCTTCTGTTGGAACTTGAAAAACACCAAATAAACAATTCCGATCCCTCTTCTTCTAAGTCGCAAAACTGCACGTAGATTTTATAAAATGGCATCATTGGCTTCACTAAACTAGCAGGTCAGTCGCAGCTTTTGAACTTGTAATTAACAAGTAACGGGCGTCCCATCAGTGGTACTAAATGCACTGGAACGTTACTCCACAAGTACATTAAATTGCAAGTAATGCTGCAACTGTTTGAGCGTGCTAACTGCACAAAATGACAGCCGGCCAGGTTTTTGGTTTTCTTTACCCCGTGAAAAACTTGCAAAAAGGTGTACGTGTGAGTGTGTCATCAGTTTGTGTGAGAACGTCTGGTATCCCACACAATTCTAGTTTTCTTAGGGTTTAGTGGGTATCGCTCTTGCTAGTACCGTGCTCCACCGCCGGAAGAAGAAAAAACTAGCAATTCAAGAACCAAATACGCCATAGACGACCGACAAGACAAGATCTAATAATGTGACTGATTCGTGTGGAATTAGTATTGGATACTAATCAGTCATTTGATGGTAGACATCGACAACAACATCTGCAAGAAAATAATAGCCCTTCATTTGTTCAAATTTGATTTAATTACAAAAATACACAAGCTTCGCCTAAAGCAGAAAGAGTCTTAAAAATTACTTAGAATTGCAGAATCAAGGATGTGAAGGAATTCTAGAGTGCGTAGTAGAGTTGCTTTCACTACAAAGATGGATTTTCCACTCCTCAAGCCTGTACAATGCATTTGCAAGAATTCTCAAGGTGTTGGACACTGGAAGGCTTACCAAAGCAGCCAGGTGATGACATTTGCTGCTCTTCAACAGCATCTGAAACTGGCCTTATAGCTGCTACTTCCTTTGACTCTTCATTCCTCCTGCATCCTCTAATTTCCTCAGCGAGAGTTGTCACAAATCTTTCAAGAGCATCCCGCATCCAATCATAACGGCACAATTTGAATGCTTCCTCTGTGGTAAGCTGTAGAAGGTAACAAGAGCCAGAGTCTTCAACTGAAGTTAGATTGCTATGAGGCAAACCAAAAAACTAGTCAACATGGGATCATAGTAGCTCAACCACAGAATGAACCATTACACATGATGCCAGCTATGCTACCATATCATATAATTCCAATTGATCTTTTATTGATTACTGACCCATTTCCTATCATAGTTAGCCTGCTCTGGCCAAGAGTCAAGCTCCTCGGTCACCTTCAATGCAAACATATAACCTCTACAACCTCCTTCCAGGCTGCAGCTTTTCTGCCTGCTCTTGCTTCGAAACATCCAATCTCCTAGTGGAGTTTCCTGAAAATAATTGAGAAATCAGGTTGAATTAGATGACTCATTGAGAAAATAATCACTACTTTCATGTAATGAACTTAATTCATTATGATAACATGCCACATCAAAGGCACCCATCAATTACAAGTCCATATGCATATCATAAGCAAGAAGATATGTGTAAGGACAAAACTCAGAGCATGGATCATATGATTCAAGAATATAAACGAAATAGAATAGAAAATTTCAACACATACTATAGCTATCACGCCTGTACTAATTAAGAACAAAAAAGAAACATACACTGAGTATTCCTTTCACTCCGGCTTCCTCGAAGGCTTCACGACAAGCAGCTTCGCGTATAGTCTCATCATCCTCCCATCCACCCTGGTAATCCAATGAAGGCATTGACATTGAATCCGAAACTTATATTTTATACAGAACGTGACATTACAAAAATGAAAGGTGTTAATTAAGCCTCATGTGCTGAGCAAACAAAGCAGGGTTATTGATATACCTTCGGGAACACAAGATCATGCCGATTTGGTGAAGAAATCATAAGAACAAGCAATTTGTTCTCTGAACTGCCATGGCAACCCTCAACATTCTGCTCAAGCCTGTAAGGAATACAACTGTTGTTTGCACCAGACAGGTGAGTGTATAGTCAAGCATTCCAATCCATGCAAAGGAGGAAATTACTTTCAATTGGGAGGATTATCATTAACTTTAAGAACATGCTTGTATATATTTTAGTAACACCAAAATGTTCAAATTCTTTACCGGATCCATTACATTTCCCTGTGAACCATGCCATGATTTAATGCATTATGAGCTGGAAACCGAGCCACTCATTTCACCCAATTTGGCTCTCTCAGACTTAATGATGAGAAGCATATCTGTTAACCTGGGTTCTTGCATTTTATGTTCACTAACTCTCTGAGACAAATGTATGCACCATGGAATAACAGGTAAATGGCTGTAACAAGTATGCCGAAACTAAAAGGGAAATAGTGGGGTGATATTGGTAATTAAGCGCCTTAATCGTTAAGTGAAGCTCAACACGTGAAATATTTAATTAAAATAAAAGGTAAATGATGTTAACAAGGTTCGAACTCAGAACATTTGTTCTAATACTATGTTAAATCACCAATAATATATCTCTGGAGATTGGAATAATTGGTGATTTAACTCATTAACGTTGAAGGCATCACTCTAGTAGACACTCTTTAAACATGAGGGTCAAGGTTTATGGAACATAAACGTCCACCTGGATAGCCCATCGACCCACCAAATTAAGGAGCATTGCTAGAGTGGGAAAAGGACGTACTAGCTAATAGTGGTATGATTAATTAATTAAAGTAAATGAAAGAAAAACAGAGACAAGTAGCGCGCATAAAGTCAATGCTTAGGCCCAGGTCTGTCTACCGCACCGTTTATCAAGAGCAATGGAGATTAAAAAGAAAACACTTTTTATCTTCTAGAAGCATGACGCTATGCTGCTTTTGTTGAAGAAAAGAACACAAATTTTTATAACATTAAAAGGAAGTAAAGTAGGAGATGAAGATAATTGACATGACACAAGTAAAATTTGATCGCAGCAATAGCATAGAAGACTAAGAAGAGATTGACTGACCCTGCAACAAGCCTAAGTTGATCCTCGTACCGCTGTTTGTGTCTCCCTGTTCTTGCCAGCAAAGACGACATGATAAAAATCTGAACTCAACGAATCAGAAATTAAGCTCTTAACACCCTGTCTCACTCCACGAGGCAGAGGGGCTTATGATTTGTTTGAGCAAAAGGAGTGTCATGCCATATAATGCTTTCGTAGAAATCAATTGGAAAAGCAGAGAGCAGAAAGAGTCAACAACGGCAACGAGAAAGGCGTGTCGGTGCTTGTGACGAAAGTGCAACCAAGTTCACAACCCAAGCAACTGTTGGGGGCTCCTTCAACGAAACAGCATAACTTTGCTCTTTGCATACCCCAACAGGAGACGAGACGAGAGAGGCAACAAAGACGGACTGCAGCAAGCGGGACTAATTAATCTCAACGGTTCTGTAAAATTCAAAACCTGACTTTGGAGGGCTGTCTTGTCTCCCTTTTCTTCTCTTTTTTTACAATTATATTTTATTACCTTCTCGACATCCTTTGGAAGTATGTGTGACAGTGTGAGTGAGTTCGTCAATTACAAAAGAAATTAAAAACAAAAAAACAAAAAAAAAAACAAACAAACAGAGAAGGAAAGGGTTAATTTAATCCTACGCCATATGTCGGTCCTACCTGGCTTGTAAATGATACAGACAGACAGACAGAGTAGATAAGACGAGGCAATCCATTTAAGTCTTTTGGTGAGGAGAAAAACAAAAAGTAATCCATGTAAATCTTTTAAAACCACGTCTCTCGACTCTACTGGTGTAGGTCTTATCCAATATTCCCAATGGGCATTTTCTAATTTTTATGAATGAAAGGAACACGAGTACCTGAATTTCACGAAGTCCTCTTATGGAATGGATGAGTTTATAACCTTTTTTTTATGTGAGTTATTTGAATTTTACGAAGCACGTGTTTGGTTTGTAGAATAAACTATTAAAATAAAATAACTATTCCATAGTCATTTTTTTTGTTTGGCAATAATTTATTCTTATGAAAATCCCTTATACACAGGAATAGTAAGTGAAAGAATTGACATAACTTTTTTCAAAAAAACTAATTTTTTCAAAAGTTTCTTCTAACCCTTAAATTTGTTTTTTTTTGGGACAATTGCAGTTTACTCTCTCAAAGTTGACTGCGTTTTTCAATTCGAACACTAAAGTTTTAATTTTTACAATCCACCCCCACAAAGTTTCAATTTTTTTCAATTCGACCAATATTATCCCAAAATTCCTATATTGCCCCTAATTTTTTTTTTTTTTTTTTTAATGTTTATGAAGAAAACAAAAAACAAATTTGGGGGTGCAAAAATGGCCAGATAGCCACCCCAAATTTTTTTTAAAATTTTTTTTATAAAAATTTAAAAAATAAAAATTATGAGCAATATGGGAAGCTTTGGATACAATTGGTCAAATTACAAAAATTTGAAACTTTCGGGGGTGGATTGCAAAAATTGAAACTTTAGTGTTCGAATTGAAAAACGCTGTCAACTTTAGAGGGGTAAACGGTAATTTTCCCTTATTTTTTTTGTTTTTTGTTTTAAATAAAAAATTAAAAAGAAGAAGAAGGAAAACCTAGGGCTATGCTTGGCAAGGGACTAGACCTCTCCTGTAGCTAGACCAGCACTGTAGCAACTGTGAACCAAGGAGACGGACGGTCAGACGCGCAGACCTGCACTCATTAAAAAGAGCGCATCCAACCCATTTTCAACTTGTTCTTTGCGTATGGTTTTTTTTTGTTGTTGTGAAATAACGTATGGAAGAAGTGGCTTGTGAACGTGTGGGTTAATGTTGGTAGTTGGTTTAGTTCTCCTGTGGGTTAATGCTCGCGTAGAAACAAGTTGAAAATGGGTTGGGTGTGCTCCTTTTAATGAGTGCAGGTCTGCGCGTCTAATCGTCCGTCTCCTCGTTTCACTGTAGCTACAGTGCCGGTCCAGCTACAGGAGAGGTCCGATCCCTTGCCAAACTGAGCCTAGAATTACGAGGGTGATCACTCCAATTAGAATACATATGTTGTTATCAAACTAAGGAATAAGAATAATTATTCCATTCCACTTTTGTCTATTTCTAGTAATAACTATTCTTTTTTTTTTCAACGAAATACTCAATTTGCGAACCAAATAAGGCCTAAGGGTATTTTCATTATTATGAAAATTACTAACAATTTTTGATTGTTTTGGAAGAGACATTGTGGC
Organism: Corylus avellana; assembly: GCF_901000735.1. Classification (NCBI taxonomy): domain Eukaryota; kingdom Viridiplantae; phylum Streptophyta; class Magnoliopsida; order Fagales; family Betulaceae; genus Corylus; species Corylus avellana. The sequence goes on along the minus strand of NC_081544.1, from coordinate 36,598,388 downwards.
AATTAAAAGTTTAGAGAATATTACTAATTTGGTAATAGTACTTTGAAGAGTTAATGTGGACTTTCCGTTTTTATTTTTATTTAAGAAAAAATCAATTACTAAAATTGCTAAGCCCTGACCCTAAGTTGTTGTGCATTTGAAGACAAACAAGAATCATCTCGTCCCTTACAGTGATACCGTTTTATTTTTGTTTTTGATCGTCGTGACTCAACCCAACTCGAATTGTTTTGACTCATTCCAACTCCAACTTTTCAAAGGCGGAAGCAACTTAAAAAATTCCGTCCATTGGAGTACAAACTCATTTTCGATTAGGCAAATCAAAAGATGCCAAAAGGTGAAGAAATTTGGAGGCAGCTTTTATCCTTCCAAAGTATGCTAATAATAGTAATAATAATAATACAATATTTGTCATTCGATTTTGAGTCCTAAAATGAAAATAAAAGAAGCAACACCTCACCTCACTCCAAATGACTCACTCCCTAGTCACTACAGATAAAGATGGATGATGAGTACCCCCACTAACTTCCAATAGAATAGACCCATCAATAATAATTAGCCTGGCCACTTGCCATATAGAAGCCAAAAACTTTGACTCTAAGTCAACGCCCTTACTGTAGAAAGGCATAGAAGCTTATGATAATAGCATTACCAGTACCTAACCTATAGACGCTCAAAATAAAATATAAAATATAGAAGTTGAATAACGGATCGACCACCAATTTTTTAAAACGTGTAAATGGGTGGGGCCTAATCCGGCATACTTGTAAATATACCAATATATCGTCATTCATTCAAATTTATGCTATTGTACGGATTCAAGCGAGAGATCCACACACCACAATTAACAATTAAAATTATAGCCATACAGATTTTTTTTTTTTTTACCGCCTGGCGTTCCAAATAATTTCTGTCACGCAATGAAATGATAGTCTTAGTCTTAGAGAAAACAAAACAGTTTTTAATTTTATAACCGGAGGCCAGATTACAACATAACAAAAAATAAGAGGGGGCACTTCAACAACAAACCCAAACGTAAAAGATAGTGTAAAATATGAAAATGGGAAAACTGAAACAATCGAATAGGCAATGGACGCATAAATGGTCCCAAGAAATCATAAACTATCCAGACCTCTATAACTTAGGCAGAAGCCAAGAAATCGACCGCATAAAGCGGTAACAACACCCAAAAAGAGGACAGGCAAGAGCATGACCCTTAAAAAAGTCATACATCTAACTCAAACCTTTATCAGGATAGAACAACAATCACCGGAGAATGGTTGAAAGGAGAACAATATTGTCAAAAATATAACATAATTTATCATCAAAGAGCAACAAATTCCTGATGTAAACAGAAAAGTTTCTACAAACAAAAAAACAAAGACAAAAAAAGAAATATAAAAGTAATCCAAACAGCAGCAACACCGGTGGATGGAGTAGAGGTTGAGGGTACATGAGGGTGCATGTTGAGGTTGCAAAGGAGGGCAACATCTGGCAGAGCAGTGGCGTGACACACACCCGTGAGTGCGATCCACTCACTGGCGCATGTGGAATACACTCCGGCGTGAGGTAGTCGGAAGGAGATGTGTTTGGCGGCAACATATATTAGAGGAGCCCAGTAGCATGAAGACATGTGGCTTCTTGAAATAGATAGATCTAATTTTGAAAAAAATCAAATCTAAAAAATACAAGGACGCAGAACTCTCATGGAACAACTAGATCAAGGGGAGAGCAGACCTTCAATGGAGGACGAGGAGATGACGATACTATTGTTGCAGGATAAATCGCCTAAAGCGACAAATAGAGCCTCAAATGAGGCTAGAGTTGCCTTCAAGAAGATAGATTTAGCCTCCAAAGAGGCAGGGAGCAGAAAGGGGAGGAGGGAGGTCCCTCCTCCACCCAAGGCTGCCGGCTAGGCCACTCTCCTCTCTTGTGTTTATACAATCCCCAAACAAAAGCCCTCAGTTCTTTACCTCTTTCCACTTTTCCTGTCTCAAGACTTTCATCGCCACTCTCTCTTTCTCGAACATGAAAAAATGCTAATAAACATAAAACCATTTTAATTGTTACTAATAAAATGCTTAACTAATTCCATGGATCTATCGATCTTCCCATTCCATACCCGCCCTTCGTCCCCTAATTTTTTTCATTCAGCCAACGAATAATTTGCATAGGATGGTAAAATAAGGCTTTATCAGGTGTGCTTGGGCCTAACAAAAGTCAACTGAGAAACCTTTTGCTAGAATAAGATAATGTGGTTGCAAAGTGCCAGTGCCGTAGTCTATTGGAGGGGATTTAAATGCAATCAAGTTTATGTCGGAGAGATTGGGTGGGAGAACGGCAGCTGGTGGATCAACAACAAAAGGATTAGCCGTGCATCTATTTGAAGGGTTTTGATCTCCCCGACCTTCGCTGCTAAGGTTTTCTTCTCTATCTATCAAGTTTATTCTATCGATCTATGTATCAAAATTACATTAGCAACAGGTTAACGTTCCTGCACTTTATGGAGACTACTGTAAGGCAGGCGGTTCAAGCTCTCACCAAGATATGAAGAATGAGAATTAGGGAAGGATACGTATATCAACAACCGCGGAATTTAGCATCACCTTGGAGCAAGCAGGGCACAACCATAAATCATTATGATCTGGTGCAGTATGGCTCTAGATGGGGGAGAACAATTCTCAGCTAGTCGCCACTTTCTCAATTTCATATTGGTGAGTTGCAGTTATCCCATCCATCATTTACAACAGTGGCTACCCAATACTGAATCAACATGCGAAGGGCTAACAATATAAGAATCTTAACGGCATATTGAAGAAAACAGAATGAACGCAAACTGAACGCAAACCATAATGTTTACTCGACCTTCCAGAGCATTAAATTGAAGTTGGCATAAATCTATAAACCCATTTCACAAACAAGGACATATTCAACACGATCCTCGTACTTGGGAAAGGCAGTACAATGCATAAGCAATAAACGTGTCAACGCAAGGACTTTTTAATTCAAATCTACAACATTAGACTCCAACATCAAGAACAACACATCAATCACAGACTGAAGCAGTTAAACCAGGTACTACAAAAGCTCAAAGAGGATCCTAATCAACCACAGTTTAATAAACTTCAAATCCAAAGGCAGAGTTGATCTGAGCCAAAAGAGGTCCATGGGTTCAATTATTAGGACTCACCGAACCTAAGAAATTCCAGAACAGAATTTTAACCAAATTTATTGATCACTAATGCGCCAAATCAAAACCAATAAAAAAAAACAAATATCAGGCTATACAGGAAGGGCCAATAACAAATAATAAGCATCGGCATAATTTAGAGACGATAGCTGAAAACACACTTTCTCTAGGTCTCTTATCCAGACTGCAACCAACGAAGCTATGAATCACTTTTTCAAATGATTAAAAAAAAAAAAAAACAAATCATGACTTGTAAAACTCTGCATATACATTTATTAAAGCAAAGAAAAAAAAATTAGAAATAGAAAAGCTTGCTACATCAAGGTAGAACTAGAAAACAGAACTAGTAGCTCCTACAGTTCCTGGGAGTAATTAAGCAGTATCCTATTTATCAGGAAACTATAATATGAATAGGAAACGAACAAAATCATGATAAAAGAGTAAATATCTAATACCTTAAAAGCATGACAGAAAGATTGAGGAACACCACACTCACATTACCACCTCCAACCTCATATTTTCAACAAGTTTTCCTCTTCCCATACAGAGAACATTCAAGGAAAACGATTTCTCATAAATTCCCAATTTATTTAAATTAGTAAGTTGTTTTTATCCTTGTTTGAAAAAAAGACTGCATAGGCGCATCTCTGCCAGTACAAATTGTTGACATATTTGGAACGTAACTACTAAAATACTGATAAAAAATCCAATTGAAAAGGTCCTAGTGCGTGCAAAGACTTGCAAAAAAAACAAATAGAAAGGAAGTCTGCCAACATCATACAATCAAAATGAAAAATCCAAATAAAACACATATACGAAGACATTTTTAGTCGACATCAGGCATATTGATCATCATAAAAAAGAAACCCCAGAAATATCATCCAAAATGTATGTATATTGGTCATCAAATCCAAGGCACTTCAAGAATACAGAGCATTGTTTCCGAAGGTAGTAGCATTTTTCTAAACTTTGATTACGACTAAAAACTTAAATTGATAAAAATGATGAGAGCATACGTAAAAAGGATTCAACAAGAGCACGTTCGAAAGAGCAGTAAAATTGCAAAAACAGCCAAATCCCACTCGTTGGGATTGTCAATAACATCAGACGACATAGAACACAAGGTACATAAGACATCGAGGTACATAGAATACTTGCGAGGTACATAAGACATCGCAACTCAAGAAAAGCAACAATAATGATATAATCAGTAATGTCAAACAAAACCAAGTTCCATTTCACCAAATAAAATTGAACATACCAACAACAAGGTAACAATAGATGTCCAAAACTTGTTCCTAAAGTAATAACATATTTCAAAACAAAAACAAGGCGCACCCCTCGGGAACTCTACTAAAGCAAACAGCCAACAATTAATCAATCATTCTTCCTTCTGAAAGAGCACCCCTCGGTAAGTCTAGCGCGCCCACCAGTCGGCTGGCACAGCACCGTCTGGCAGTTTCCACACACCACCACCGTTTGCGAGTGACTGAACACCGTCGTTCTGCATTCAATTTATAATTCATTGGTTTTTTTTTTTTCATTTATTGTTCAATTTCGAAAACAAACAAACATCGAGTCTTTCAACTTGCATCCAATGCTTTAAAAAATGACGAGCAAAGTTAAGCATAACAAGTTATATTCCAAAGAATTAACAGCGAAACTTACATGTTGAAGCAACCCTGGCACTTGACGTCCTGAAAAAAAATTCAAACCAAATAAGTATCAAGAGGTAAAAAAAATAAAAAGAATTAGAAGAATAATAAGTATAATTACCATGAAGAACGAGTTGGGAGATTGCACGAGACGCTTGAGCTTGTGCTTCCTCTTCTCGAGCTCGGCCGGAGGATTGAGCAGATCGATGTCGTTTTGAAGAACCTGAACATTCCAAGTTACAAGGAAACCATCAAAATCTCAGAAAACGAACCAAAACCAAGGAACGGGAAAAGTGAAAGAAACGATTCGGATAGAAATGTATCGGCGGCCTCACCATCTTGACTGGAAAGAGAAGTTGACAAAGAACGCGAACAATAGAAGAAGTGACAAAGAACGCGAACCCTAGAAGAAGCTCTGCCGAGAGCGCGACAATGTGCGGTGAATGCAGTCGAAGAAGAAGTGTTTGGAAATCAGGATGAATATAAAGGGCCTACTGAAAGATGTGGGCCGTTAGATTTGTAGGAAATTAGATCTCAGCGCTTCATTTGTCCTTTCTGGAGGTATCTAGGGCAACACTAACCTGAAGGGGGTATAAAAGTCTATTCGCTATTAAGTATCATTTATATCATGCTTCCGCATTTTCACCCCGCAGACCACACTTATTTTCATCCCTTCCTTTTTTTTTTTCACCACTTGATTACTCATTAGCTAACTCACAAACAAAAAAAAAAAAAATTACCCACTAGCTAGAAACTACTTCTACACGTCCTAAAAAAAATCCTAAAAACTTAAAACTACTCCTACACCAGGTCGAAAAGCCGGCCCATTATAACCGGCCACCAACCCATAATTGGTAATCGGCCAACTACATTTAAAAGCGGTTAAACATAATCGGTAATCCGCTACTTCGAGATTGTTACTAGTTTTCGCATTTTCAAACAATTGGTTATATATAATATACATATATTTTTTTTAAAAAAAAAAAGAAAGTAAAATAACATCATTTTACTCTAGGGTCTTTTATTTTTTTTTGAGTAATTTTACTCTAGGGTTTACACTTTTAGTCTTTTAAGTTTTACCATAGCTTTACTTGCAGTTATACAATTTTTTTTTTTTCTTCTTTTGTTACCATGTAGAAACACAAGCACTTGTAAGTTGTAATCCAATGCATGACAGACTACCTAGAAAAATGGTCAACTCAAGCCATGATGTTCTAAGATACAATTGGCAGATATTAAATCTTGTTACTTATTTCAGGTATTCTTTTGGTATTTGCACCCTAGTCATTAAGAATGATTTTTCTAAAATAATTAGTTAATTATAGTAAAGATATATTCAGAAATTTGAAAAAGTGCCAAAAAAAATAATAATAAAAGCCCTAATTGTTTTTAAAAAAGGAATTAACATATATATATATATATATATATATATATATATATATATACAAATTAAGCTCAAAAAGTAGGCCCAATACCAAAAATAGGCCCCAAATGCCCAATTTTTTTAAGACCAATTACCGGTGCAAATAATCAACTACTAACCGATTACATAACCAGGTAATCGGTTCCGGTTTTCTCATTTGACCAACGGCTACTTCAATTGCGGTTAGTAGTTTTAACCAATAACAATAACTAGGTTTTCACTCATATTACACACTCATTTTTTGGTTCCACCAAATATCAAAAAACAAAAATACGCTCGCTTGCTTGGGTGAGCGATTTTTTCTTTGTTTGTTGTATTCATTTTTATTTCTTTTAAAATTGTGAATATAAAAAAATAAAAAAATTATGTTCGAATAGTTTATAAAATTGAAAAAACATGTTTAAAAAGATTAATTAAATGAAATATAATACAACATTCAAGTGTTGGGTGATAGTGATTTTCGTGGTTTTTCTTTGTAGAAACCAATGCAAGCTAATGATTAAGAATTATTTTTATGTATTTTTTAAAATAAAAATAAAAATAAAAATTAAAGGAGAGTTGATTTCATTCTCAAAAACTGAATTTGTTTTAGAATCCATGTTTGGTTGTGTGACGGTTTATCTTCACGAAAATATTTTTATGGAAAATGATTAACATGATAAAAATGATTTTATAAGGAAGAGGTAACACTGTGCAACAAAAACCTGGCTCAATCTGATTCCGGAGGGTAATGGCGTCGGAGGAGTTAGTGTTAAAGTTGGTCTGTTGATGTATTGCTCAGAAAATAAAAACAAGTTGTTGAGAGTGGGATTTGAACCCACGCCCTTTCGGACCAGAACCTTAATCTGGCGCCTTAGACCAACTCGGCCATCTCAACGTTACGTTAGAATGATATAAACGTTTTTATATAAACTAGTGTATTAATGCGGAATCCCATTTTCATTCAAGTTGTTGGGATTTGTATCCGTTTTTAGGCTTGGAAAATTCTTCATTTTTCAATGTTTTTTTCTTCCCCACAGACTTGTGTCCGCGATACGAGTTCCTAAACTAGGAAAGATACTGATAGATCTCTCCTTCTAAGTTCTAACCCTTCTCGGGGGATTTCATCCGCAAATTTGCATTATTTTCTTTTTCTTTTATGTAATGTATGGTAAATTGGTAATCTTGGGGAGGCCCATATCATGAATTCGGCCCAACGACTAGAGAAGTCATGCCCAACGACCCTCTTGCAAACAGCTAATTGTCTTAGCCAATAGCCCCCATAGAGAAGGAAAATCTTGGATTCTTGATCTAGTTTTTCGAGCAATATATAGTCTTGGAAGGTTTTGAGCTGCAAGCCTGCACCCAACTCCTGGACCTACTACTGCGGGCTCCCACAATACAAAGACATCATCATGGACTTGGAGCTGGCTGGTTTCTGGACTCATAAAAGTCTTGGAAATCTATGCTTTAATCTTTTGTTCAGGCCTAACAATTTTTTCTTGCTTTATTTTTGGCAAAATATTGAATCTCTTTGTAGATTTTGCTTTTTAAACTCCAATTTTCAATTTGACGGATTTAAGGCCCGAGTTAACCAATATTTTAAATTTAAAACTTGTTTTCATTTTTTTCTCATATAAATAATAAGAAAAAAAAAAAGAGGTGAAAATAATATTATTAGCTTAAAAAGAATTCATCATCTTTCTGTACGTGGGTGCCTGTAGATTCCTGGGGGTGGAAACTTCCATCCCACACTGCGGACAGTCTTTTGTCTGCTTGAAATGCACAAGAGTGTCGGCCAAACAGACCCCCTTTTGTTTTGAAGCAAATTTTTGGCCACGGGTGTGACAAGTGACAGCTTGATGAGGTCATGGAAGGTGTAACCTACTGTGCTAATTGCTAATGCTATCATGCATATGCCCATCCCCATGTGTGATGCCACCTAAAACATGTAATAAGTAGTAGCAAATCCTTTCCCAATTGTTTATCATCTATCTTAGAAAGAAAAAAAGTATAAAGGCCCCCCCCTTTTGAAATGATGTTTCCTCTTACAATATCTTGGTTCAGCACTAAAGCTGTAAAGCGAGCTTCTCCATGATTGCCAATTTCATAGCATTGTCCTATCTATATTCTTTCATGGGGTTTGTTGCATGCTCTTGTTGTTCTTAATCTTTTTTCATCTTCTCAATCTTACTAGTCTTCTGGGAGCAACACTGGCATTTATGGTTGAATACTTCATTTCTGACCAGGCTTATCTCGAGCAAAGAAATATAGCTATTGATTGGGTTTGAAATTCTACAATAAACTTTTTTTTAATTGATTCTAAAGTATCTGATTTTAAGGAAAAAATAGGTACTAATAAGTAGTTTTGACCAATAATTTATAATTGATTCACAGCTTACAGGACAAGGCCACGTGTGTAGGACCTCCATAGCCTCTACAATTCCCTTACATTATTTCCTAAAATCCCACCCACAATGTGTTATTTAAACATTTCCCTTCCACCTTTCCTATCAGCGGGTAGACAGAAACAGATTTATAGAGAGAAAAAAAGCCTTTTAAATATGAGAGAACCCCCTGTAAGTTGTTATGTACACTTTCTTTAGAACATTCTCACGGTCCACGCTTTTGCTGAGGCAGTGTTGTAAAATTCAGTTCAACAGAAAGAAAGGCTACAGCTTTTGGTCTTATCTTATCTGATCGATCGAGCAAACTCACCATCACCATTCAATTATTTGATCAAGAACTATCACAGCACAATTCTTTGGAACTCATAATTCATGCCAAACTACAGTTAATTGGTGACAAGTTCTAGAGCTGCCAAAAGCTCTTATTCCCAAGGATGTTGCCAAGGTATGATCCAAATGACAATGAAGCTGGCATGAAGCTTTTGGAAGACCTGACCACAAATGCGCACCAAGTGCAACAACAGGTATTAGAGAAGATACTAACTCAAAATGTTCACACAGAATATCTTAGGAGCTTTCTCAATGGCCATTCCAATAAGAAACTTTTCAAGGAGAAAGTTCCTGTTGTGAATTATGAAGATATCAAACCTTACATCGAGCGGATTGCCAATGGAGAGCCATCAGAGATCATTTCAGCTCAACCCATCACCGAGCTCCTCACAAGGTATAGAAATTGTTCGTTAATCTCTTTTTTTCCCCTCTCAAAGTTACTTCATATCTTTTGCCATTCCCTCTAAATGTTATCCATCTTTCATGCAGCTCAGGAACTTCAGGTGGGCAGCCAAAAATGATGCCTTCAACTGCTGAAGACTTGGACAGAAAAACATTCTTCTACAATATCCTTATGCCTGTGATGAACAAGTGAGAAGCTAGACTTTCTCCTTCTTTTTTTGTTTGTTTGTTCTTCACGGTGAAAGCAAGGGTACTAATTACTAAACGTGTAATTATGAATTCAGGTATGTGGATGGGTTGGATCAAGGAAAAGCAATGTACCTTCTGTTTATCAAACCAGAAATTATTGCTCCTTCTGGTTTAATGGCAAGCCCTGTCCTAACAAGCTATTACAAGAGCAATAATTTCAGAAACCGCCCTTTCAATCGGTTCAATGTGTACACGAGCCCAGACGAGGCTATCCTGTGTCCAGACAACAAACAGAGCATGTACTGCCAATTACTTTGTGGTTTAGTACAGAGGGACGAGGTTCTAAGGGTTGGTGCTGTTTTTGCTTCCGCTTTCCTGCGGGCTATCAAATGCTTAGAGGATTACTGGAGAGAGCTGTGTTCTAATATTAGAACCGGTCATGTCAGTGACTGGATCACCAACCCCAGTTGTAGAAACGCTGTATCTTTAATCCTTAGCAAACCCAATTCAGATTTGGCTGATTTGATCGAGCAAGAGTGTGGCAGGAAATCATGGGAAGGTATAATAAAAAGGGTTTGGCCTAGAACCAAGTACATTGAAGTCATTGTAACAGGGTCTATGGCCCAATACATCCCGACGCTTGAATTTTACAGCGGTGGACTCCCTTTAGTGTCAACTATGTATGCTTCTTCTGAATGCTACCTTGGTATCAATTTCAAACCGCTCAGCAAGCCATCTGATGTGTCTTACACACTTCTCCCTAACATGGCTTACTTTGAGTTCCTACATGTGGAGAAAAACCATGAACAGGTGTCTGAGGAGATCCAATGCAATACTACTGTTTCTGATAAAAATTGCACGCAGAAAGAGTATAAAAAGGAAAGAATGGAATTAGTGGATCTAGTGGACGTGAAGCTTGGTCACTATTACGAACTTGTCGTCACGACTTTTACAGGTGAGTTTTTCCTTCTTCAGATCTGACCCACACGCCTCTTTTTTTTTTTTCTTTTTTCTTTTCTTTTCTTTTTCCTGCTTTAGTCTTCAATAATAGGAAATATATTACTGATACCCCAGAAATTAATCCCACGTTCGAAAGATAAAAATTACCCACATGGAAATTTTAATTGTAAGTTGACTAGCCGGTTTAGAGTGATATAAGAGAAGGTGTTGATTATTATTATTATTTAAAAAAAAAAAAAAAAAAGCTTTAAAAAGCTTATGCTGGAATGTTCATAACTTCATATGATCGATATATATGCGGTTCTTTTTCTCTCATTGTATGTGAATTAGTTTTCAGGCCTATACAGATACAGAGTTGGAGACGTTCTCATGGTTACTGGTTTCCACAACAAAGCTCCTCAGTTCCGGTTTGTGCACCGTCGAAATGTGGTTTTAAGCATCGACACTGACAAAACAAATGAAGACGACCTGTTGAATGCAGTGACACAAGCAAAGTGCCTGCTTGAGCCGCTCGGCTTCCTCCTGACTGAGTACACTAGCTATGCTGACACTTCATCGATCCCAGGTCATTATGTACTATTTTGGGAGCTTAAAATGAAAGGAAATAATGATTTGCCAGAGCTTGATGAGGCTATAATGGAACAATGCTGCTCCATAGTGGAAGATTCACTGGATTATGTCTATAGGAGATGCAGGAAAAAGGATAATTCAATTGGACCCTTAGAGATAAGGGTGGTGAAGCATGGGACATTTGATGCATTGATGGATCTTTGTGTGTCTCAAGGGTCTTCTGTCAACCAATACAAGACTCCCAGGTGCATTAAATCAGAGGAAGCCTTTAATATTTTGGATGCAAGAGTTGTGGGAAGGTTTTTCAGCAAAAATGTTCCTTTTTAGGAGCCATTTAGGATGTAAGTAAAACTAAATAAAATGAGAATGACACGGTTGTCAGTGGTGACTTTTCATTGTTTTTGCTAAATTCTGGAGGTTAATTTTCCGGCACTGATGCCAGGAATCCTTTCAGACTTGATTTGTAGAAGTTCTTGTCTTCTTCTGTGTTTTTTTTTTTTTTTTTTTTTGGTTCAATGTGTATGCTGGATATTTATGAAATTTAATTATCATATATATTAGGCAAGTTCTTTCTTCATTTGTGCCACTGAATATCTAATTTTCCTTGAGCTTGCATCATAATTATAAAAGGAGATTGATTCGCCAACATACACGAGAAAAGTGATTTGAGGATTTTAAGTTGCGTAGGGAAAGACTAATTAACGATGTCTCACACGGCTAACTTTGATGTCTCAAAGAGTCAAAGTGGTCAGTTGAGAATGGGGCAAGATGGCGTTTTCCATTCATTGAATCTGATGGCTGAAGCAAAATGTGCGTGCTTGCAGGTGTCATTGCACTATCACTATCAAATGCTATCCTTTCCGAGTAAATTACGACGAAAATCATGCAATAGTGTAAAACTACTAATAATACTTTGAACTTTATCAAACATGTAAATGAAGACTAAACTTGATATGCGCATGAAAAAAGGTTAATGATGTATGCATGTCTACGAGAGAATATGAGCTCGATCATACCAGTTGAAATTTAAGTACGACAATCCTTAAAATTAAAATTTGAACAAATTAACAGACATATATATATATATATATATATATATATATATATATAATTCATCTATATATATATATAGTAGGGAAAAGTGTAAAAATGGACATCAATTTGATTAAAATCGAACATCCATGGAACTCAATCACGGTGTTCTCGGGTCGTGCCACGCAATAAATCAGAGTGACAAAAACATTCAATCAGATTGACTTGCGTCGCCTGGTTTGAGTGTTGTCATAACAGAGGTGACAGGCAGGAGCGTGATAAATTACATGTTGTGAAAAGGATTTGTAGATATGCAGGCAAAGGCTAAGATGCGGCCACGACTAGAGGGAATTGAAGTAGGCGGAAATCCACGAACCACCAAGGGCATAGCAAGGGGACAATGAGAGCAACCCGAGGAGACAAAAAACTGTTCAAGGGAGGGGGGAAAGTCTATACAAAGCCAAGCCCTTTGGAATTTGTCTCGTGCATTTATGGGGAACATGTGGCCTTAACCACCACCATTTCTAGCCCATCAAAGATATGGCTCCACTTGCAACTTTTTTGTGTGAAGCAGAATGCTTTCAAAGCTATAATCAATATTCAATTAAATTAAGCACATATAAAGGAGTTGCATGCATTTGCATTCTGCTGCTGGTCACATGTTGAGTGGTGATTGGACAGTTTTCTAACAGGTTAATTTTCAGCTAGGTCGCAGTGATCAGGAACCAAAGGTTGGGGTGCATCAATCAATGTCTAAAGGGGTTGGCATTTGGCAGTTAGTAAGAGGCTAAGGGCCACGGCTATATTACTGACCAGAGCCACACGTGTGTTGAAATAGTTTAGGAGAAAAAGACAAGCTTTCTAGCTGTCTTTGACTCAAAAACCCTTACAACCCCACCCATTCCCTCAAACCCTTATGCATGCAAAATAGAATTGAGAATGGGACTTTTCCCCGTTGCTTTCTTCAGGATAAGGTCACGTCATTGTGTTATGTAGTGAAAATGAAAGGACAATGAGGGTGGGTCATTCTTGCTTCTCCAGATTAAGAGCTAGCTCCGATCCTTCTCCCCATGGTAACTCGCCATACCAATCTCTTATCTCTATCATCACTGCATTTGCTTCTGTACGTCATGCTTGAAACTTCATTAACCTTTAACTTAATTAATCCCCACAAGCAGGAACTAGCTAGCTAGCTAGGCTCCAATTCTAATTCACACTTGTTGGTGCAAAAGAGGGAAATCAACAACTGTTTGGAAGACAGTGTACACGAGAAGATGTTATGTAGAGAGGATCAAGATGATTACAGCGTGGGGACATGGCTGTACTTACCAAAAGACAATATGATTCTAGACTTATGGCTTGCTCGTACGTGCGTGCTAGATTGCATTAAAATACTGGGGTATCTATATATACAACTGATAGATCAACGAAATCTATATATATATATATATATATAGAGAGAGAGAGAGAGAGAGAGAGAATGCAATCAAGTCTTTCCTCCAAGCTAGGGAATGTGTCAAGTACGGGTGGGACTAGTACTTACTACTTAATTACTCTTGTATTATTCCCAAGGAATAAAAAATTTCATGTTTATCAAAACTTAATTACTACTAAAGCACCAGTCTTTAATTTAACGATATTGTGAAATCTCCTAGCTAGATGTATTGATAGAGATGATACGCACCACACAGAAATTGTTGTCAGAGTGATTAAATTTGGTGGTGCACGACAATTACAATTGCCAGAGGATCGGGGGGGCACAAGACAAATTCGCAATGGCACCAGTGCACCAGCACCCGCTGACAAGGACTTCTCATGCCATGGCTAGCCCCCACAGCCCACAAGTTCTAGGGCAAACTGTTCTGATGGGGCATGGTCTTTTTACATAACAGCGATTGCTTGATGCCTACGGGCCCATTTTGGTAGGCCAACGGGCTTCCATTTAACTAACACGTAAGGCCTGAAAACAGAGAGATTTCTACAATGATTTTCATCATGCCCACAAACAAACAGCTTGCTGCTTGTATTTGTAAGAGTGGGCTGTATCTGACACCTGACCGAATTACCTTCACTTGTAGGGGCTGAGGGCTTTCTTTCGGCCAACCGGTCCTCATCTTGGCCCTTTAATATCTGGTTAGTGAAAAATAAAGGGAATGCTCTTCTTCTTTCAACAATGAGCCCAAGTTGAGGAGTAATTATGTAGATTAATAAAAAGCATATAATTATGTAGATTAACGTTTATCCGGAGTGGACCATATAATTAAACGAGATGAAATTCGTATTCGTCTTCTACAAAAATTGAGAGTCTTTGACCGTTCAGCACGTGGCTTGGGCCAATCAGCTCTTACTCACAAGTCACAACCAGCTGCTTAGATTGATGATCCAACGGCTCCAAGACGCCTAAACACGTCACCGTTTCTAAACCCACTGGCCCGTGATTGATTTGGTTTGGGGTCGGTAACACCCACGCATCAGACAACACTCCTCTCTTTTCTGCTCTTCATTTTGGCAATTCAGCGGCTGGCGAAAATGATGCCGCCGGAGCTCCAACCGCGGTCGTTCCGCCCCTACATCTCGTCTTCCATCAGCGCTCCCTCTTTCTCCTCCTCCTTCAGCAATGGCTCTCCCGAATCTAACCCTAACCCTAGCTCTAGCACCGTTTTCAGGTCCCCCTCATCCTCCAGATCCCTCCAGAATTCTCGCTTCTCGCCCTCCACCTTCGTCTACAACGCTCGGATTGCCATGGCGCTGGTGCCCTGCGCCGCCATCCTCCTGGACCTGGGCGGGACCCCAACGGTGCTCGCGACCCTAACGCTGGGCCTCATGGTCTCCTACATCCTCGACTCCCTTGGCTTCAAGCCCGGGGCCTTCTTCGCCGTATGGCTCTCCCTCATCTTCTCTCAGATCGCTTTCTTCTTCTCCAGCTCCCTCCGCTTCTCCGCCACCGCCGTACCCCTCGCCCTCCTCTGTGCCGAGACCAACTTCCTCATCGGTGTCTGGGCTTCCCTCCAGTTCAAGTGGATCCAAATCGAGAACCCTTCCATCGTACTCGCCCTCGAGCGCCTTCTCTTCGCGTGCGTCCCACTCGCCGCCTCGTCCCTCTTCACCTGGGCCACCATCTCCGCCGTTGGCATGCGCAACGCCGCCTACTATCTCCTCGCATTCAACTGCGTCTTCTACTGGCTCTTTTCCATTCCTCGAGTCTCCTCCTTCAAGGGCAAGCACGAGGCCAAGTACCATGGCGGGGAGGTCCCCGACGACAACCTCATCCTCGGTCCGCTCGAGAGCTGCGTGCACACTCTGAATCTGCTCTTCGTCCCTCTGCTCCTTCACCTGGCCTCTCATCACTCCCTCATCTTCTCCTCCGCCGCCTCCGTCGCCGATTTGTTCCTTCTCTTCTTCATTCCCTTCCTATTCCAACTCTACGCCTCGACGAGAGGCGCGCTTTGGTGGGTCACGAAGAATCCCCACCAGCTGCATAGTATCCGTGTTGTGAATGGCGCTGTAGCTTTGGTTGTTGTGGTTCTCTGTTTGGAGATTAGGGTCGTTTTCCATTCGTTCGGGCGTTACATTCAGGTGCCACCGCCTTTGAATTACCTTCTTGTGACCATTTCGATGCTTGGCAGTGCGGCCGGAGCTGCTGCCTATGCTGTGGGGATGGTGTCCGATGCCTTCAGCTCGATGGCTTTCACCGCCTTGGGTGTGATTGTTGGTGCTGCCGGTGCAATTGTTGTGGGATTTCCAATCTTGGTATGAAGATTTTTGTTTCAAATTGAACTAAATTAATAGAGATGTGTTATAGATTTAGAGTTCTAATGTCGGGATGATTATTACTGTGACTTGGGTTTGCACTTTGCCGGCTATACATTGATTGCTTCGCCCGAATGAGCTTATAATCCTTTACTTTTGTGCCATCATTTGCAAATAGCAAGAGGCCTTGGACAACTTCTGTATTTTCGTTGCTTATAAGTTATAATTGTCTTCTGCTTCCTCTATACATCGATTCACTAGTGCGTGTGGAACAAATGGCCGATGGTGCTACAACCTGCAAAAATAATTTAATGAACATGGGTAGTCTTTTTCTTTGTCAGTAGCTGGCTGTCTTGAATGTAACTAACAATTTGGCACTAAAATGTCTATGAGTGTGTCATCTTTTAAATTTTTATCATGACAAATCTCATCCTTTCAACTTTTGGCATGAAGCTTCAAGGCTTTCGTGTTACCCATTAGTAGCCAATGATTTTGGTAGTCGGTTTGGGAACATAAAGATCTATTGCCTTATATCTGGAATCAGAGGTTTAAGTAGTGCTAAAAGACAATTCAGTGGCAGGCTATATCTCTCGTTATGGTCATGTGCATTAGGGCTGTTTGGGATCATTCCCATAGTTGAGTACCATCCACTACTCAGCTATACTCCGCTGAGTGATTTGGGACTTGCAGCATAGATAGTTAAAGATGACCATTAACTGTTCTAAACGAGTGTGCACTTGCAAAAGATGGAGTAAATGCACATTTTTAAAAAAAAAGAAAAAAAAGAAAAAAAAAAATTACACTGTATTGAGTGTGGAAGCCTCTCCTCAATTAATGTGGTTTTATCTAATGTGAAAACTTTGGTTCACTTATGGTGCTCTTTGTTCACTATTAGTTACATTGGGGATGGATCATATTATTGTATATTTCAGTCTCTCAACTCTATTCAAAATGTTTGAGTTATTCCTTATCCTTTCTTTTGCAGTTCCTTCCACTGCCTTCAATTGCTGGCTTTTATTTGGCTCGATTTTTTACAAAGAAGAGCCTGCCATCTTATTTCAGCTTTGTTGTGCTTGGGAGTTTGATGGTTACATGGTTTGTAATGCATAATTTCTGGGACCTTAATATTTGGTTGGCAGGCATGTCCCTGAAGTCCTTCTGTAAATTCATAATTGCAAATTTTGTCCTGGCCATGGCTGTTCCTGGTCTAGCTATTCTACCTTCAAAACTTCATTTCTTGACTGAGGTTGGTTTAATCAGCCATGCGCTGCTGCTATGTCACATTGAGAATCGTTTTTTCAATTACTCCAGCATTTACTATTATGGGTTTGAGGATGAGGTGATGTATCCAAGCTACATGGTTATTGTAACAACTTTATTGGGTTTGGCTCTGGTGAGAAGACTGTCTGTTGATCATCGAATTGGGCAAAAGGCAGTTTGGATTTTGACTTGCCTCTATTCTTCTAAGCTGGCAATGCTGTTGATTACATCAAAATCTGTTGTATGGATGTCAGCTGTTCTGTTATTGGCCGTGTCTCCCCCATTGCTTCTTTACAAGTACTTATTCTGTTGCACTTTCAATGATTTTTATATTTCTCAACGCTTATTAGCCTTATCAACCTTGTTAATTCTTCGCTGCATGGGAAACATTGCAGGGATAAATCGCGAACAGGCTCAAAGATGAAAACTTGGCAAGGCTATGTACATGCTGGTGTGGTTGCTTTATCTGTCTGGTTTTGCCGGGAAACAATTTTTGAAGCCCTCCAATGGTGGAATGGGAGACCTCCATCTGATGGTTTACTTCTGGGATTTTGCATTCTCTCTGCCGGGTTGGCTTGTGTGCCCATAGTTGCTCTCCACTTCTCTCATGAACTGGTAGGCAAACCTTTTCTTTCCCAAGTTTGTCGTTTCTATTTATTCATCTTCTATTTACAGCCAAGGGGGGATTTGCTCAGGCCAAATAATTGGTGCAGCTAAACATGTTTCACTCCCTATTTAGATTCATACGGGATTTATCTATGGTTGTCATCTTCTATATTCTTAAGGCTTTAATAAATCTTATCTTGATAAGAGTTAAAAACAAAAAAAATTACCCGTTATAGCACCTTTTCTTATGAAATTTATTAAAAAAAGAATTATGTGCAGCCTTGTGGAATTTTAATTCGAACACAAGTATTACATGAGTGAAGATAATCTTAATCTGTCTTATGAGATCAATTAAGTCGGTTATCAGAATATTTCCTTAGTTTGTTCTTTCTTCTTCTTTTTTGGGGTGGGGGGTTCTTATACTGTTTATTTTCTTGGTTAAGCTTTTTGATGGGTTGACATTGCTGAACAGAAAATAGTTAGGATGATTTTCATTCATAGGCAGAGCGCTATCATTGTTTCTGAAATCTATCTAATGATACGATATTTAAGAATAGAGAGTAAACCAACAGGACTCTTTCCTATTGTCTGGCTTAAAAAAAAAACTAAACTAAACTAAACTAAACTAACCAGTCTGTGTCTCCTATTCTTTGTGCAGTCTGCTAAGAGATGCCTAGCTCTGGTGGTGGCAGCAGGTCTTCTGTTTATCATAATGCAGCCACCAATCCCATTATCATTGACTTACCGGTCTGACCTGATCAGAGCTGCCCGCCAACCTGCTGATGACGATTCCATCTATGGCATAATGACCACAAAGCCTACATGGCCAGCTTGGCTGCTTATTTTGGCAATTCTGCTTACTCTAGCAGCTGTTACGTCCATCATACCAATTAAATACATGGTTGAGTTGAGAGCGTTTTATTCGATTGCCATTGGGATCGCTCTGGGTATCTACATATCGGCTGAATTCTTTCTTCTGGCACCTGTCCTGCATGCCCTCATTGTTGTGACTATGGTCTGTGCTTCTGTGTTTGTGGTCTTCACCCATTTCCCATCTGCCTCTAGCACAAAGGTCCTACCTTGGGTATTTGCTCTTCTCGTGGCTCTCTTTCCTGTGACATATCTTTTGGAGGGCCAAGTGAGAATCAAAAACATCCTGGCAGATAGTGGATTTGGAGACATGGGGGAGGAAGAGAAGAAGCTCACCACTCTACTGGCTGTTGAGGGGGCGAGGACATCTCTTCTTGGTCTATATGCAGCTATCTTTATGCTCATAGCGTTAGAGATAAAGTTCGAACTTTCCTCACTTATGCGGGAAAAGGCTGTTGAAAGGGGTGGAATTAGACAGAATCAATCTGTTCAAAGCAGCTCTGGCAGTATTCCTCCACGAATGCGATTCATGCAACAGCGTCGGGCCTCTAATGTGCCAGCCTTTACAATCAAGAGGATGGCTGCTGAGGGAGCCTGGATGCCGGCTGTTGGTAATGTAGCTACTGTGATGTGCTTTGCTATATGCCTTATCTTGAACATAAACCTCACAGGTGGATCAAATCGTGCAATATTCTTCCTTGCGCCTATTTTGCTGCTTCTCAACCAGGACTCTGATTTTGTTGCTGGATTTGGGGACAAGCAGAGGTATTTCCCTGTTACGGTTGTCATATCAGTTTACTTGATCTTGACTGCTTTGTACAGCATATGGGAAGATGTCTGGCATGGGAATGCAGGGTGGGGCCTCCAAATTGGTGGGCCAGATTGGATCTTTGCTGTAAAGAATTTGGCCCTCCTCATTCTTACGTTACCCAGTCATATCCTTTTCAACAGGTTTGTGTGGAGTTACTTGAAGCAGTCTGATTGGACGCCATTGCTCATATTGCCCCTTAATCTGCCATCCATTATAATTACGGATGTGCTTAAGATTAGGATTTTGGGGCTTCTAGGAATTATTTATTCCCTTGCCCAGACGCTAATCTCCAGACAACAATATATCTCTGGATTGAAGTATATTTAGAGAAATACATACACTGTACAATATGCTTTGGCAATTTTCAAGTGAGGTATCAAATTTCAGGTTTGTCTTGCACTTCTTTACTGGTACTTACATTAATCGGGATTTTGTCTCCAGAATGCAAGAACTATGATCATTTGAGTTATCGTAAGTAGCCATTACACTGATTTACTCTTGGACATATGAGCTAACCTTCCAAGCAAATAATGGTTTTTGGTTACTTTACTGGTGGCCCCAACTGTAACATTTTATTGATCATAGCGGGTGTTGTATGATGTTTAGTGAATTAAGTGGTTAGTTTATGAGCGAATTGACTGGTCGTAGTTGTGCAATGGTGATTTTATTGTGAAAACTGTATGAGTTTAATGAATAGTGGTCGAAATCGTGTCTTGTATCATCATATTTTGTGCTGGAAACTTATTCCTTTTCTGGGATTTGGTTCATTGGTTGATGATACAATTTGACCATGCGGATTCTGGAGGTAATCTTGATAGAACGATTTCATATTGGCGTAGCACAAGGGGAAAAAAATGGATTTAATATGGGCGTAATTGGGAACATGTGTTGTATCAAAGATTATGTCACAGCCGTGACAAGGCTGTCTTGGTGGCAGTTTGGGTGTACACTGCACCCTTGCTAGCCACGTAGCCCAGGCATGTGAGAGGCTTGCCTTTGGCTCGAGTTGGATGTTGGGTTGGCATGCATGTCACAGCAACTGGCTTTCTCAGCAACCAGAGAGCCAAGAGTTGCTGGAGAGTGCAATATATAAAGTAAGGAAGCTGCTGTGTGACTTGTGAGCAACATTGGAGAGTTGTGAGGGTTGTATTCTTCTGTTGTCTCTTGTAAAGCCTTGGTGGCTTGAGTGAGTTTAGACAAAGGGCTCCATTTTGGTTGTAAAGACCCTACTCGCTCCTTCGTACTTGCGGTTGAGTTGAGTGTAAAGGTTGGGAGGTGTTGATCTGGTAAAGTACTTGTCGTGTTCTTGTTCTTGTGCTTGTACTGTGCATTGTGATTTCCCTAATCTCCATTTTTTTTTAATTGAATAAGGAAGAAAGGACTACAGGGAATGATATTTTCTATTCCTAATCCGAATGGAAGAGAGAATAGGAGATCCCGTGGGAATGCTTCCAAAAACAAAATTGGAAGCAACCTATTTAGCTAGAGCATGTGCACAAAAGTTGGCACATTGAGAAACTTTCAAAGTATTCAAACTTTGAAAGGAAGAAAGAACTAAAGTAATATTAGAAGTACAATTAGCAAAAGTCCAAAAAGAGAATAAAGATGAGTTGTTTATAGTCAACACAATCGGAAGGGCATCACCTTCCAACATAAGCTTATCACAACCTGAGGAGACTGCAACCGTGCAGCCATCAAAGCTGCAGAAACTTTCTCTTCCAGAACATCAGAGGAATTAAGTTTTTGAGTGGCAGCACTTATAATATTGCCCGTATCATCACTAATCACCGCTGTCGCAACCGTAAAAGACCCCATATAATCATTTATGAGGAAGGAGCTCGAGTTTTTGGCTTTTGTTAAAATTT
Source organism: Corylus avellana (assembly GCF_901000735.1). NCBI lineage: Eukaryota > Viridiplantae > Streptophyta > Magnoliopsida > Fagales > Betulaceae > Corylus > Corylus avellana. The sequence goes on along the minus strand of NC_081544.1, from coordinate 36,577,091 downwards.
TGTTTTTCTGTTTTCATTCATTTTACACTAGTGTGTTTTAATTGATTTTTTATATTAATTACTTAAAAAAAAAATAATAATTTAAACATGTCACATTGTTTGGTATGAAATGAGGGGTGTGTAAATTGAGTAGCATTACTCTATTTGCAAACTATTCAAATTACAACATTTAAACTTGTTTTCACTTTTAGGTTGTCAAAATATATATATATATATATATATATATATATATATAAAAGTATCTTTCTAAATATATTAATAAAAAATACCTTTTATTAATCCTTTGTTTTCAAGTAAATGGTTTTAAAAGAACTTTTTGCGACCTTTTGTCAAACAATTGTTTTCGGTATAAGTGGGTGGCCGAAGTGAAAAAATAAAAATAAAAATCAATGCGAACTCCTTAACAACAATGGGATGGCCTACATGCTACAAAAACAATCGTCAATCCTTTCTTGTGGGGTGGGTGGTGGGGGTGCATTCCGTTCTTTGAAAAAGGTGGGTGAACTAATTTACTTTGTAATACAAATTTTGAAGAAGAACAAAAAAAGAAAAAAGATTTAAAAAGATTGACAGGTATCATCGTTAAATTACAGTTCGGTCCCTTAAAAACTAAAAGGGTACCAGGCATTGGTTCATGTTGTTTATCCGAAATGCCATGTGTGCATACTTTCGTTGGTCTGTCACCACTCCAAGGAACAGCCTTGCACTCATAAGCCGAAGCACTCGGATAATATAAAGAAAGAAATCCAGGTACCTACCACGCGTCCTTCTCTCTGATACTCTCCAGTCTCCACGTCGATGGCCTCCGCAACCAAACCTATCGCCATATCTGTCCTCCTCCTCCTCTTCCTCTTTACCCTTTCTGTGTGCAAATCCACCAGAGAGGAAGACCCAACACCAGCTCCATGGCCCCACCAGTTCCACTCCATACTATTCATGAACTACAGCGGATCCCTCCAGATAATCGATCTCTGGTACGACTGGCCCAATGGTCGAAACTTCAACATCATTCAGGACCAGCTGGGTAAGCTTCTCTATGACCTAGAATGGAATAATGGGACTTCCTTCTTCTACAGATTGGACTCCACCAAAGAGTGCAGAACCGCACATGTTGAGGTGGGTATTCTTCGCCCCAATTGGCTCGATGGTGCCAACTACCTGGGACAACGCCACGTTAATGGGTTCCTCTGCAATGTTTGGGAGAAGGTGGACTTCATTTGGTATTACGAGGATGTTGTCACTAAGAGGCCTGTTCAATGGATTTTTTACTCTGGTAATTTCTGCATCTTCTTTGCATTTGCTTGCTGCTCTTTTCAAACATAAATCATTTCATTTTGCGCGATGTACAGGGAGGGAGGCACATGTGATGACATTTGAGGTGGGAGCGGTGCTTGAGGATGCCAATTGGCAAGCCCCTGTCTATTGTTTTGAGAAGACGGATGATGGAAACGACCCAAAATCGCAATTCGCCATTCCCAGCGGTTACTGGAAGGATGGTGGGGTGCTTAGAGGTTCAATTAATGATCTCTGAAGAATGTGATGCATCATGCATGCCTCTGTTTCTGTCACTTGTGAATTCCGTTTGAGAATAAGCAGAGTCAGAAAAATTTGTCCCTAATATTCTCCGTTATGAACTTTAGCTATATCTCTAATGCCTTTCTAGGCCACAATTAATGTTTCGAAAAACCCTTCCAATAATGCGAAACAAATATATATCAACATCTTACAGAATTCAGTTGATCCTGCACTGTCCATTTACCTATTTTATGAACTAAACTGAAGATAATTTTGCAAGGAGCTTCGTCCAGTTTGCGTATGCAAGTGGTGGCCGGACATGAAAGCTATCTAGAATATCCTTGACACTTGTAGTTGGAGGACAGCTCCAGCTTCTCCCACGTATCGCTTCAAAGTAATCTATTCCGGGCTTATGGCTCCGTAGTGCCTGCATTGACAGTGGTTTTCTAACAGATGGCATTGTGCCATAGTCCCAGCGATCTCTGGTTGCTCACTTTGGAGGATTGTGAGCCAAACTTCATAATTACGGGTTTGAAATGTCTCCAGTGTATAGGATTTAATTCAAGGAAACACAGGCCTTCATTAGGATTACAATTTTCTTTGAATGATCGTAAGATAAAACTGTCCTTCTGCATAGTTAATTGTAGGGTGGGTAATTTTTTTATCAGAATTCAATACGAAATTAGCAGATTAAGATTCATAGGTTGATCCGTTTAATTTAATGAGTTGGGTTAAAGTTTACTTATAGGGTTTTATATTCATGTATCGAGATTCAACAAGACTTGAACACAACATTAGAGATGACAATTTTTTACACGACTCACAAATTTAACTTGAAATTAGCTAGTTAGAGTTAAAGGGGTCAACCAATTTAGTTAAATGAGTTGAGTTTGAGTTTACCCGTATAATCTTATACTCATGTATTGAAACCCAAAATTACAACACAAACATGATTTGTCACCCTAGTTAATTGCACTTCTCTTGGATGACCCTAACTAAATCCAATCGAATGTTGCTTGGATATAAAACAATCCCCAATTTAAATAGGTACACAAAAATGGAGAGGATTATTTCATGGTTCTCCTGTTGTAACATTATTTAAAATTAATTTTTAAATGTAGGATCATCTTCATTTTACTTTATACATTTTGAATCTACTCATTTTCACACCTTTTTCTTTTTGGGATATATATATTTTATTATTATATTTAATGGTATATATAATGCTATATAATTTTAAAATATTAAATGTCATAATAACCTTTAAATTTGTGGTCATCTCAATACCCATTAAATTAAAATATTTGCATAACAAAAAATATGCACCCTTTTTAATTGACTATTGGCTAATTTGGCTTACCAGTTTAGTTTCTTAGATATGATTGAAACTTGCAATTAACCCTCCTCTTTTATTCATCGATAGAAAAAGAAAAAGAAAAAACCCTAATCCATAGCTAATAGTTAAATAAAAATAAGAAAAGAGCTAGGTAGAGGGTGCAAATATTGTGACAACTTTTATGGTCAGATTTTAAATCTAAAAACAATCAAAATCTTTCACCCAAGTGATTATTTTAGAGGCCGATCATGTTCATGTTGATTTTGGCTAGCTAGTCAATCATGATTCTCATTTACAAGAAACAAATTGCACCGTCCGTACATGAGATGAGAGAGCGAGCATTTTATTTATTTATTTTTTAACTTAAATTTTAATATATTTGCTAGCTGGACCACACCTCCACCAAATCCCATTACATTACTTGACTATAAATAATCACAACAATAATAAGTCTAAATGTTTGCGCGTGTACGTACGTATAATAATTGCATATATAATATATTGATACCGAAAGTTCCCAGAATCGGAAACCTCTGCCTTTGTCTGGTTTGTTTGGACTGCCAAGTCTTTGCCCATGGCGTAACCTTTGGATTCCCATAAATGTTTTGAGGGGATCTACTCGTGCTAGTCAGTTTACCCACAAGGTAAGTGGAAATCTTTCCATTTTGCGCCTTTTACATTCTACCAAACCATGTAAGTCTGCGTAAATGATGGTCCATGGCCATGGTTTGGGTTGAGGGTTTGGGGCTCTGAGCAATTGGTGCTTTCTGATACCTACTTGACATTTTAATGTTTGATCCATATGAAGATTGCTTTAAAATATTCCTACCATTTGCTTAATCTGCTTACTTCTATGAGTTGAATTTGTTTGGAGTCCCTGGGATTAATGTGTGATCATATTAATCCTTAGTCTGTGTGGCCCAGTGGCTCAATTGGGGTGCTTCTCAGGTTCTGGCTTTTACCCAACAGATTTCAATAGAATGAAATCAGTTTCATTTTTTCTCAACTTTATACTATGTTTTGATTCAAGTGTTTCAATAAAGTCTCGTGTTTGGACAATGATATGGGGGGTGAAGACAGAATTATTTATTTATTCATTTTCCAGTTGGTTGGTTTTGTTGCTCAACAGCCAGTGCTCTGGATTTATCAGGAAAGAATAAAGATGGGTGCTTTTTGCTGCTGTCCACGTGATGGAGAAGTGGAAGAATATGCTCTTCCAAGCAATTCGATATACAGGCACTGCTTATGCCTGAGATACTTTTTCCACCAGCTATTTAGTGGGGTATGCAATGGAACCTTTGAGCAACTAAAAGCTTTGCCTTTTCATCTTATATATGCATAGAAATGTTGGACATATTTTTATTGGTTTAGTAGCGTTTCATTCCATGGCTGCTGTAATTTACGAGTTATGAATCTTATGGTGAATTGTCTTGACTCACTAGTTCAAGACACTGCCACCAGGGCATCTTGGCAAACTGGGCAGTTCTGCATCCCTTGCAGATGGGTGATCTACACTATGGTCCAAACTACATATACTTGTTGTTATCTTTTACTTTGGAGAACTTTCCACATGTTCACAAAACACATTTGTGCTTCAGATAATGTGTGAACTGGACATACTTTCTTATGATTGCACTAAAGGAAACATGAATTGATCTACAAAATAAGGTCCAATAATCGATAATATATTCTTAATTACATCAGGCTCTTGCTGCTCTGATTGTCGATTGAAATAAATTGTTCATAGAAAAAATAGAATTTCAAATTCCCATTTAAATTGTTTATCTATAACAAAAAGTTTGGTTTCATGTTGGTGTAATAATTTGTACTGTTCCAGCTCCCCCAAAAAAGCGCTGTTTATACTCTCATCCCTACTAGGATTGTGGTTTCAGATAAAGAACTTGTAATTCATTCTTCAAAAGAATACATCTTCTACTTATATATATTACTTTTGTGAATTTGTATTTGTACACATGCATTTGGAGACCTGAACTGAAGAGGATTCACTAAAAATGTTTTTACTTACTTATCAAAAAAAAATTTGTACACATGCATTCTGGTTAAAAAGAGGATTTGGGATAAAACTCTTCTTAGTTTGAAGATAGTATATCTAAATGACTTCTAGCCATTTGATGTATTTTGTTCGTGTAATCATAATAAAAGATCTATAATTAGGTGGTTCAAAGCATCCTGTAACATGCATTTGTGAGCCTTAACTTTTTATTTCATAATATGCTTTCCAGAGACGAAGGCAGGAATTTAGTCCAAGTGGGGAGGGGCTAGACTGAATTTTTTTTGTGTGAAAGCCATTGTTAGTAAAATGACACATCAAAAAAAAAAAAAAAAAAAGGCTATAAAATGACACAGAACCTACAAAAAAAAAAAAAACAAGATTTTTTCAATTTTGTTTTGGGGGGTGGGAGAGGAGCCCCCCAATACATTCGTTCCTGATGCTTTTCTTCATGTGATTACTATAATTAGTGGATCTCAATATCGGGAAAACCCCTTCTATTTGGTGCTGTTTCTATTTCATATTATTTTCTTTTTGTAATCTTTTCTGTAATTGCCTTCTCCCCTGCACATGCAGTATGGTGTAATGTTTCATAGGCTTGAAGGAAGGTCAACATCTTCACCAATCCAAGGAGCTTCTTTTACATCATCAGGGATTAACACAGCATTACCTGATAATACATCAAATGATATTCATCTCTCGGTGTCCAGACCAGTGGCTTCTGATTCTGATCAGAGGTACTCCCGTTTGCAACGTGATGGCTTGGTCTCTAGGCGTGATAAGTCAATGACACATTTCCAAGAAGATTCTCAACCACTGAGGAGAAATATGAGCAGTTCTGGCGCAGAATCATTGGACTTTGGGAAGAAAAGAAATGGAGTTGAATCTGAAGAAGATGGTAAACTTGGCCATTCTGAGTCCTCAGAGAAGGCTTTGACAGCAAAAGTTGCATTTGGACTAGCTTATATGCAACCATCTTCTGAAGATGATGATGTCTGTCCTACATGTCTCGATGGTAATTAACTTGTTTGTGTGACAGAGTGGCTGATAAGAACCTGCCCTTGCTATTACAAGAATATACTTAGGTTATGCTTTTCAGTCAAAAGTATATTCTGCTCTAGTGATATTAGAACAGAAATTTCTTCGTAGATTCTTGAATTATTTTGATTCTATTTGATTTTCTCTTGCAGAATATACTCCAGAAAATCCTAAAATAACAACACGATGTTCTCATCATTTTCACCTCGGTTGTATTTATGAATGGCTGGAAAGAAGTGAAAGTTGTCCAATCTGCGGCAAGGTACGTGCAGAATTGCTCTTGTCGAACAAAAGCATATATGGTATCGGTATCAAAAGCATTTGTTTTACTCTCACAACTCTTTAATAAGAAGTGCATATATGGTTTCAAAAGTATCTGTTCTACCTTCACAACTCTTTAATAAGAAACTTCTGAAGTCAAGCACACTTGTGACTCATGTAGGTCATGAGGAGATGACTGGTTGGTGTTAGGTGTTACATAAATATCCAATAATGGCAGTCATCTTCTTGCATGTTTTACACTTTATTAAGTTTATGATTCTGATATCTTCCATGAATAGATCCATAAATGTGCCCCAAGCTTGTGTTTAACGAGCGCTGGAATGCGCGTGAGTAGGTTTTACAGCTCTTGGTTTCTTTTTGTTTAATACTAGGTATATCTAACTTGAATGCTCTTTCTGGAATGTCAGGAGATGGAGTTCTGTGAAAGCCCGTAAGTAAGTTTGCGTGTCTGGTTTCAAAGCAATAGAGCAAATATACATAGAGCGGCCATGAGCATCTGTAAATAAAAGTCCCCTCATCTTGTTTAAAGCAAGCTTGCACAGGAGAAATCCATTGTTTGTTTAATCACATATATCTTAATCTTCTTTTACGTTTTGATCCTTCAATGTCAATGTTCCTTATCGTATAGTAAAACTGCTGACAAATGTTAAAATCATATTATCTGATGATATACATAGTTGTAACGGAATCGTCCTAGTGACTCCTGCACTATTCCTTTCAATTCGTGCTTCAACCAATAGGAAGATCTTAAATTATATTACATCGCAGGGTGAATCTTGAAAAGTGACAATGGATAAATAAGATCGGCTGTGCTCTTGTAGATGTAGTGTTGTGGTAGTTGCAACGTTGAAATTAGTTTCAGTGTCCATTGTTTACAAACAAAACACAGCCTTAAAAAATGTATTTAGTAACAGAGTTAAGGAGTCATTACTCGAAAGGCGATATAACGACAATACAAATTCGGCGCTCATTGTAATATTGCTGTTATTTTTGCGTTAACAAAAAAAACATTTACCGTATTTTTAAGGATGACAGACCAATAATTATCCCATTACCCGGATGCATTTTTTCTTTATTTTCTTAAATAAATTCGTTTCACTCTTTTATTCAACAAAGTTATAAGAAAAGTCCTAAGTGTATATATATATATATATATATATTTTCTTCTAATCAATACGAGGAGGGGGAATAGTAATCTGTAATATGTGACAAAAGGGAAAGGCATTTGGGCATTGCTACTGCGAAACCCATGGAGAAGAAAGCAACATGGAGCATGCATTAAAGGTTGTAACATCGGTGACTTTCGAAAGATATTATTGTCTAACCACATTTCACACTCAGATTAATCAAACCTACCACTTGGCATTCTACTTGGTGAGAGAGAGAGAGAGAGATAGATAACCATATTTCACACTCAAATTAAGCAGCCTGCCACTTGGTTGTAATAGTAACTGAGGGAGAGCCACAGAGAGATGGATCATCCATCTCAAAATGGATGTATAGGAGGATGTCTAATGTTTTTTTGTTGCAACCATTTATTGCGTTTAAATCTTCTTCTGTGGGGTTTCACAAGTTAGTTGGATCCTCTTTATTGTTTGTGATGACTTTTTTGGATTCAATTCTGCTGGCTAACTGTCCCGATAAGATGACTACTTTCACTGGTGCATATCCAGATATATATAATACAGCTCTTCACATATGCCTAGTTCGGTGAACGGTCACACAAAAACTTCATAAGCTGTTCCACTGTAAGGTTATGTAGCTTGTTTCTTTTGGGTCATATTTCTGTTTTGTTTTTAATTTCAGTTTAATTGTCAGCAACCATGAACAACGTGTGTACTTGGTGATCTTTCATAAGTATCAAAATTGTTACTTAAGTTCAGAATTTCTAAACAGAGCAGTCCTACCGTTTAAGTTTGAGGTGGAGGATCTTCTGGGTTTTCTTAAACCAATATTCTTATTTGATCTCTTATGTCACAGTATATGTACGCACAGGATTGGTCAGCTCTTTATATAACGTCTATAGCTTTTATGGTGGTTGGGTTTTTTCAGGAAGTTGTGGAATGGGTGCCAGTGAGATTAAGTCGCCTGAAGTTGGGCTTGAGACACCAACTACTGTGGATGGAAATTCTGACTCCGTTCAGAGTAAGAAGCTTGGAATCTTCTTCATTGAATCTGATGATAGGCGGACGGCATTCGGGCGTGGTTATACCGGAGGGACTACGCCGGTTAATATCCATGGAAAACCTATTGCTGATCTCTCAAAGACGGGTGGCTGGATTGCCGCCTTCTTCATATTCGGTAAACAATTTAAAATTTCTTTTCCTTTGCAATCATCTTCTTCGGTTGCTGGTCAAAATCTGGAAAAGAAAATGAAAATAACAATCTTATGTGCATTGCTTTTGGCCAAAGAATTATGGGATATGATTAACTGTAGTAAACTTGAATCTTTGTTTGTCCAGGGAATGAGATGGCAGAGAGAATGGCTTATTTTGGCCTTTCTGTGAATATGGTGGCCTTTATGTTTTATGTTATGCATAGACCCTTTGCCAGTTCATCAAATGCTGTAAACAATTTCCTAGGAATATCACAGGCATCCTCTGTCCTTGGTGGTTTTCTTGCTGATGCATATCTCGGTCGATATTGGACAATAGCAATCTTTACGACAATCTATCTTGCGGTAGGATCTGTATGAACCCATGTATATGAAATGATATATATATATAATTTATCTTTTTCCCAGTCATTTGCTACGGCTACAGAGTTGTTATGTTTTCGTGTACTAAATTCTTTTTTTGTATTCTCTTTCATGGAGGGTTTGACAGGAATAACCTTATGTGCAACAATGAGCATCTTTGTGCCAAATCAAGATCATTGTGATCAGATATCCCTCTTGTTAGGCACTTGTCAACCTGCAAAACAATGGCAGATGATTTACCTCAACACTGTCCTTTATGTGACTGCATTTGGAGCTGCAGGTATAAGGCCATGTGTTTCATCTTTTGGGGCTGATCAATTTGATGAAACAAACAAAGATTACAAAACTCACCTGGATAGGTTTTTCAACTTTTTCTATCTTTCTGTTACTATTGGGGCAATTGTGGCCTTCACTGCTGTAGTATACATTCAAATCAAACACGGATGGGGATCTGCCTTTGGCTCACTGGCAATAGCTATGGGCATATCAAACGTGGTATTCTTTATTGGCACTCCTTTGTATAGGCATAGGTTGCCAGGTGGCAGCCCTCTCACACGGGTTGCCCAAGTCTTGGCAGCTGCATTCAGGAAGAGAAATGCCTCATTCTCTAGCAGCGAGTTAATAGGCTTGTATGAGGTTCCTGGCAAACAATCTACAATAAAGGGTAGCGGAAAGATAGCTCACACTGATGATTTTAGGTACGGCTGACCCTTCCTTTACATTATATTGCTAGCTACTTCCTCATCATTAGGCTTCAGCTAAGGCATCAAATCAATAACTGAGTAAAGAAGTTGTTTTGTGGTTCATAAATTGTTACCAATATTCCATTAATTTTGAGTAAATGATTTGTGGGCAGATGTTTGGACAAGGCAGCTTTGCAGCTGATAGAAGATGGTGCTAATCCGAGTCCTTGGAGGCTTTGCACTGTGACTCAAGTAGAGGAGGTCAAGATCCTTATAAAACTAATCCCCATTCCAGCTTGCACGATAATGCTCAACTTAATCTTAACAGAGTTTTTGACTCTCTCAGTGCAACAAGCCTATACTCTAAACACCTACATGGGTCATCTGAAGCTCCCTGTAACATGCATGCCCGTATTTCCTGGCCTCAGCATATTTCTCATTTTATCTCTTTATTACTCCACATTTGTCCCATTATCGAGACGCTTAACTGGCCACCCTCATGGAGCTTCTCAGCTTCAACGGATAGGCATTGGTCTGGCAGTTTCAATTCTCTCAGTGGCATTGGCTGGAGTTTTTGAAAGGTTCCGCAGAAGTTATGCAGTCAAACATGGGTATGAGGGGAATTTCTTAACTCAGATGCCCAACCTGAGTGCATACTGGTTGTTGATTCAATATTGCCTCATTGGCATAGCTGAAGTATTTTCCGTAGTGGGACTACTAGAATTCCTATATGAGGAAGCCCCAGATGCCATGAAGAGCATAGGATCTGCTTATGCTGCTCTAGCTGGTGGTTTAGGTTGCTTTGCAGCCACTATATTGAACAACATCGTCAAATCCGTCACAGGGAACGAAGAAAAAGGCCAGCCATCATGGTTGTCCCAAAACATAAACACCGGTAGATTTGATTATTTGTATTGGCTGCTTACAGTTTTGAGTGTAATCAATTTCTGTGCCTTTCTGTATTCAGCACATAAATACAAGTACAGAGCAGCTCACGATAAATTTGAGATGGGGGGGAAGCAAGATGTATCCAACAAAAGGAACACCCCCCTCGGTGGGCTAAATAGGAAATGGAAGGGAGCATTAGATGGATAAGTGGCTTTTTCCCCATGTATAATTCTCCTCTTCATGGATTTGTTGTTATTGAAAAAAGTCAATTTTCTCATCATTTACATTTAGTAGATGAAAAGACAGACAGTTTTCTATATGTCATAGTTTTGGACACCCAATGTTTTAACTTTTAATTTCACCAAGTCTGAAAGATATTGAAGAACAACTGAAGAAGTGAATACCCACATTCCTCAGCAAAGGAAAGAATCTTAATCTGTTTTCTTTCAATTCCTGCAATAACGGTGAGAAGCTAGTTCGTAGCATAAGCCCATCCATCCTCTTTACAAGTTTACACGCCACACCCATTAACTTCTGGTGGCTCATCCTACCTGCTTGCTATAAAAGCACATCATTTCTCGCCCTGTGAATTCGAGTGGGGCCAATTAATTTATCCCTGTCCAGGCAGGCAGAGGCTTTTATTGAAGCCCTTGAGGGCCGTTTGGGTAGGTGATGTATTGCTTGTGTAAAGAACTAAATCTATCAACCGAAAGGAGAAGCCTTTACTAGTAGTAGTAGACATTCAATGAACATAACATAAAGAAACTAAAAAAGATTTTGTCCTGTCATGTGGATCCGAGACATATAAAAAGGGTCTTATCGGCTATTAGATTTGGCCCGCGGAGCAGTCCAAACAGCATGCCATCAAAATACTGTCTATTCTCGACTTTTATATTCGGCCCAAAAAATAGGCCTATTATTGAATTATGCCTAAAATGAGCAAAAAATTTACTATCCTAGTTTAACCAATTATATAATTTTTATAGTTTTTTTAACTATTCAAATTTAATTCTACGATTTATTTATTTATTTTTTTTTTTACATGTTCACACAAGGGAAGGAGGATAAGAATTCGAACTAGTGATCTCCGCTTCATGATGCGTGGTCCACAGGCCATTAAACTATCCCTTGGAGACATTCAAATTTAATTCTTTTTGTAAAAAATTTATTTCTACAGGGAAAAGAAAAAAAGAAAAATTGCAGCCCAATAAAGCATGGTATTGGTATCCACATTTCAAATATTGTCTTGAGAAACAAGAAGATTGTAGTGGCCCATGATTTCCCTCTATGATTTTTATTTTTATTTTTATTTTTTGGAGGAATCCCTCTTTGATTTTGAGTGTTTGACTCGTTATTTTAGGCACCGCATGACCGTCACTTTTTCTTGTGTGGTAAAAACAAGAAAAACAATTGGAAAAGCTCACCTTCTCTTAATACACGTGAAATCCGACAAAAAAAAAAAAAAAAGTTTCATTATATTTCTCTAAGAGAGAATTTGTAATTCTCTTTGCTATAATGTCTAATTAAACATTAATTTATCAGAATTTAACCTTATCTTAATAATGATTAATTCATTGTAAAAACTTTTCAACGCCTCTACATATTCCACCAAAAAGAGAAACTAGGATTGAGCTCACTGCTTACTCAATGCTCAGTGTGGCTGAAACTTGGAAGGCTTGGGCTCCCATCGACCATCGTCTAGCGACTCTAGCAAAGGCAACAAAAGTAAAGGGCCTCAAGTCCACTAGTGTCTCTACTCGTCTACTCCTCACGGACCTGAGCCACACTTGTGTCTCATCCACTTGTCGTTCTCTGGTGTTGAGAGAGATAAAAAGAAGTCTCTTCACCAATCTCCACACGACGCAGTTTGCGAGAAACCACTTTAACAGTCCCACCGATTTCCAAATTCCAGGAGCCCAGCTAATCAAGGCTGATACTCTATATAATAACACTACTATTTACGATCATTTATTATATTTTATTTTATTTTTTATGTCAACTATTTAAAAAATAACATGTTAGTCAATATAAAATATGTATGATACATATTTGATATTTTATTAAAATAATAAAAAGAAAAAAAGAGATGGCTTCTTCCAAAAGAAAAGAGACGTCTCTTCTCCCTTCCTCAAACGGCGTCAAGTTAGTGAACCATAAGAAAATTAATGTCTTTTGCGCAACGTCTGTAGATCTCTGTTTGTTTAATAGTTTAACGACACAGTTTGGTAAAAATAAATATGAGCCCTTTATTTTTTTTCTACAGCAGATGCTACAGCGCACTCAGGCAGATCCCATACCAGACAGACGGCTCAGCTCGGCTCGGCTCACTCTCACACTCTTTTGGCGTAGGTGCTGTAAAATCTTCGCTAAATCCAGAGTCCAGACCCACAAAAGCCTTTAAAACGACGGGACGAATTAATTAGCTTAAGCCTAATCACTCCCTCGTCCACTCGTCTCTCCCTCTCTCTCTCTCAAATTCACATGACCTTCTGATCTCTCTCTCTCTCTCTCTCTCTCTCCTTATCTTCGGCATTCCTCTCTGAAAGCAGGTACATATCCCTAATTACACTATTTTAATCGTAATCTCCGTCGTTTTCTTTTAAGCTCTGTTTGGTTGCCGAGAAAAGGAATACAACTTTTTAAGTTCCTGATCAATGAAATGCGGGCCTCATTTTAAATCTGATAGTTATCTTCGGCAGTCTTTAATTCTGGCCTCACATTATTGGTACTAGATTCCTTCATTTTCCCATATTTCCTGTGCAACTAACAGAACATCGATGGATTTCCTACATATATTTGTATATCTTATCTATATTGCCGGCGATGAGACGAACAACCTAAGTTGATGATGGCTCGTCCGCTCTCATTATATATATAATTCTTTCGACTTTACATTTCTCGGTGAAGGAGCATTTAGATCTGAACTGAATTTCTCTAGAAAGTTCTGTTTATTGTTTTAATATGATGCGATTAGAGTTTGCAGTAACGTGATTGATTAACATTGGTATGAATTTGTCTTTGGATTTTTTTTTTTTTTTCAGTTGAATCCCTAAGATATAATCTCACCCAATTACAATCAGGATGGATCCGGATAACAAGTTGGTCAACATGGGTCTTCTCATTGTGGCCACTCTAGTGGTGGCCAAGCTCATTTCTGCGCTCATAATGCCTAGATCGAATAAACGTCTCCCCCCAGTTGTTAAGTCGTGGCCAGTGATCGGCGGGTTAGTGCGCTTCCTAAAAGGTCCGATTGTGATGCTTAGGGAGGAGTACCCGAAGCTTGGGGCCGTATTCACATTGAGTCTGGTTAACAAGAAGATTACTTTCTTTATTGGTCCTGAGGTTTCGGCGCACTTCTTTAAAGCCCCCGAGTCTGATCTTAGCCAGCAGGAGGTGTACCAGTTCAATGTGCCAACTTTCGGCCCTGGAGTAGTATTTGATGTTGATTACTCGATCCGGCAAGAACAGTTTCGGTTCTTCACAGAGTCCTTGAGGGTGAATAAGCTGAAGGGATATGTGGATCAGATGGTTTCAGAAGCAGAGGTAAGCAGTATTTGATGGGTTTGTTATTACTTTGCTTCCACGTGTTTGTGGTAATTTATATATGTATAAAAATATCTTAAAGGCTCCATCTTGTTAGGTAGATGTAATTTGTTTGAGATGTGACAAGTCCTGAGGCAAGCTTTTATGAATAGCTCCAATAATATACCACCCGCATTGATTGAAATAAAGTAATAAAGCCATTTCGACCAACATTTATAGATATATTTCCGTCTCCTGAACTTTGGTTGAAATAATATGATAAAGTCATTTCAGATTGTGGGGAGAAGGATAATATTTGAGTACAAGTGCTCAGGAATTGATAGAGTTAAGAAAAACTTCACGATAACCTTGTTTAGAAGCTTGGCCTTTCAATAATGGCTATACATATTCTTCCTACCAATTTAGAAGCCTTTCGAGGCATTCGGACTTGCAAAATATCACATAGATCCCTGAGAAAAAAGGTAGATACTCACCCCAAGTGGTTAAGCATGTTTTGTTAGGAAGCAATATATTTGTATTTGGATATAGTAAACTAATGCAAAATAAGTACAAGCATAGTACAGTACTATTTAAAAGATAGACAACGGCTAAATCATAGTTTTATTAGTGAAGCTTTGTCTGTACATTTCATCTGCAATAGTTTAACGTACAGGTTTTTGAAGTGACTGGCACACTTTGAATTCTGCTTCTAATTTTCCCCATTTTCAGCTAAGTTATGCAGTGCTTTCAATATTCTTTCATGAATGTTATGCTTCGCAAGAGGCATGTTCAGTTGATATTTGAATTACTCTCTTGACCATACTTGTGTGATATGGTGTTTGAGTAGCTTATAGATGTGAGGTTAATTGATATCCCAGATTTTGCATATACCTTGTTCTGCAAATTGATTACTATATGGTCCTAATTCTTTTCTATACTGGCACTGGACAGGAGTACTTCTCAAAGTGGGGAGACAGTGGTGAGGTGGACCTAAAGTATGAGCTGGAGCATCTAATCATCTTGACAGCCAGTAGATGTCTCTTGGGTCGAGAAGTTCGTGATAAGCTCTTTGATGATGTTTCTGCTTTGTTCCATGACCTCGACAATGGAATGCTCCCTATTAGTGTTCTCTTTCCATACCTCCCCATTCCTGCTCACCGACGCCGTGACCGGGCCCGCAAGAAGCTTTCAGAGATCTTTGCAACCATCATAGCTTCCCGTAAAGGTACAGGTAACTCAGAGAATGACATGCTGCAATGCTTCATTGACTCAAAGTACAAAGATGGCCGCCCAACAACTGAGGCCGAGGTCACTGGCTTGCTTATCGCCGCTCTATTTGCTGGGCAGCACACCAGTTCCATCACCTCCACTTGGACTGGCGCTTATCTCCTCCGTCACAAGGAGTACCTATCTGCTGTGTTGGAGGAGCAGAAAAACCTCATGGGAAAGCATGGGAAAAAGGTTGATCATGACATCTTGTCTGAGATGGACGTCCTATATAGGTGTATTAAGGAGGCCTTGAGGCTTCACCCTCCACTGATTATGCTGCTACGTAGCTCTCATAGTGAGTTTAGTGTGACAACCCGAGAGGGAAAAGAATATGACATCCCAAAGGGCCACATAGTTGCCACATCACCAGCATTTGCAAACCGCCTTCCCCATATTTATAAGAATCCAGACAGCTATGATCCTGACAGATTTGCCATTGGGAGAGAAGAAGACAAGGCTGCCGGGGCATTCTCGTACATATCATTTGGAGGTGGCAGGCATGGTTGCCTTGGTGAGCCCTTTGCATACCTGCAGATAAAGGCAATATGGAGCCATTTGCTGAGGAACTTTGAGTTGGAGCTTGTATCACCTTTTCCTGAGATTGATTGGAATGCCATGGTTGTGGGTGTGAAGGGAAAGGTGATGGTGCGATACAAGAGACGGGAGCTTTCTGTAAACTAATCTAGGTCGGGTGGTTAATAACTTGGTCTTTGGGATTTTATTGCACCGTTCTCCTGTATGCATCTAATCACTGGTGTCGTACTTTTGATCTATCTGTGTTTCTGGAGTGGTCTTGCTCTCTTTTGTTGGATTGCGACTTTTGTTAGTTTTCTTATATTTATTTTATGGTGATTATTGTAGCTTGCAACAGAAACTTTAGTTTTGTTTCTGCTTTGAGTGCCAAAATTGGAGATCCTGACATGAGTTGAATGCCTTTTTGTCATCTTTGACTTGAGGGTCTAGAACGAGAAATCTATATCTAGATGGCTTCGTCTTCGTGTATGAAGTTCGTGATTCGAGGAAGGGCCGAGTGCACTTGGTTTGTAGCCTCCTACCGACCGTTTCAATGTCAATTGCAATTTGCAAATGCAGCATTCTCTTCTAGCGTTGCCCTCCAAAAAGACCTACTGATCTTCCAGATTGAGCAGGACAGGACAGATTTTTTGTTCATGCTTTGCACCAAATTTGACTAAGCAACGCGTTTTTCACCTTCAACAGAAATTGAAGTTTTGATTTGTGAGTGTTGGTTGGAGTGTTTAAGCACTTGGATGGGAAGATAATACTGCACTGTAAATCAATTTGGTCCAATTTACTTACATTCATGAATATTATGAAAATGAACTCACCTACCAGAATGTTGATTCATTGAATCATTACCACTCCATTGAGATATAATTTAAGTTATTAACAATGATATAATACTAATACAATTATATAGTAAAACAAAATTTCTACTTAAACAGGCTCGCATTACAGTAACTTTTGTTATATTCTTCGCACTTCGCTCGCAAGGACCAGTGATAGCAAAACTTATGGAAGCTATAAAAATAAACAATAAAAACAGATCTCTCTATCTTCTTGGAAATAATCTTTCACGTTGATCAAGATGATGATGCTTTATGTCTCTCTGGCATAATCTTTCAGTTCCCTGGATCAATGAGTGACTGAATGCATGAAAGCTATAAACGCTTTCCAAGTAAAAGGAGAAAACGGAACAAAAACAAACCTCAATGTTTCAGGTGGTAGTGTCCGTAACACTAACACATGCTGACCTTGACAGGTATCATCAGTTCGATGTGATTTTCAGGAGTTCAATATCAAACAAAAGAGTCTTGTCTATCAGCCCTTGGTTCCTCAGTACAAAATCCAAAGCTCGTTGGCCCTTTGAAACACATTGCCATTGCACCTTCGTAAGGATTCACATAAGTTTAATACAAGTGAGAAAAAATACTCAAATTTTACCGAAAATGTTGTTGGTCTTGGGCCACTCTTGTTGAAATCATTCTCGGGATATCCCAGTTCCGGCGGCACTATGATCCTGCAACACTGTGAAACAGATTGTGAAATTTGCTTTCAATTTTCTTTTTTCCTTCCCTGAATCTACTAGGCGCACACTATGCATGTATACAACGTGCCAATACTGCATTAATCCTAGTTTTGTGATCAAGGTCAAGAGAAAGTTGCATTAACAATATCCAGATGTTCAGAATTTCAATATAATGAAAGAAATCTCCAGTTGGTGAGCTATAGTATTAACAAGAAGTCATGGTGACTAGCATCAACATATAGAGCCTGTTTACTAAATTCATCCATGGAATGCATTCTTGGTGTACTTATAGTCAGAGGACGCAAACTGAGAGACAGATTATGTCAACGGCCATGAGGAACTATGGATCAGGATCTTGTAATCACACTAAAGTGAATAAACTACCATAGATGTCGTTCAGTGGTACTCCTCTTAATACACTTGATGAATGGAATGTGCACTAGTTTTTAAGCAATTTAATTCAAAATTAGGTATCACTCCAAAAATAGCAAAGGCTAATAGGTTGTTTCAGAAAAGCAGATGCAGCACCTTCTAATGCCACCCAGAGACATGCCTGAAACAGCTTCCTCAAATGCTGGTATCACCTGAAGATTCAAGAGCAATCGAGCACCATTAGAAGCCTCAATATTGAGTATCCAACAATATGATAATGAAAAGACAGGTGAATCGTACAAGCAATATGGTACAATTACTATTACCTAGTAGTCAATTGCAACCCAACTAAATCCCAATTTACAAATTTGCACTATAGAACTTAAACAATTAAGAATAGCTTCTGATATAATTTATAAATTGTAAAAAGCGAAATAACAAAGAATTATCACCAATACGAGACCACTGACCAAAATGAACCCAAGCCATGAGTAATAGTTAAAAATGAAATCAAAACACATAACAAATTAGAAACTTAAGGAGACATTTCTCCCCCATCTCATCCAAAATGTAAGGACAACATTGTTTATTGTTCGAATGGAGAAAAGAATATTCCTCACCTCATGAGATCCTACTCTAAATTTGAAGAAGTCCTTGTCATCACCCTGCATTTTAACAATCGCATATTGTTGTGTTTTAATTGGGCATAATAGAAACTCCAGCAAAAGGTTGAGAAGCATTCCATACCTCAAAGGAACCACCCTTTGTCTTATTTCGGGCTTCAAATATGCGGCCATAGTATCCTATGGTGTAACCATCCCAATCAACCTAAAATGAGATCATCACCCATAAGCTGCTACAGTTTCCAAGTTTAAGGATAAAACAATTCAGCATTGAACTTAAGTGTTGCATGCTTTATATCAATTGTATCCATGGGCCATGTCATTTATTTAACCCATTCCTAATAGTTGTAGGTTTTATAACACTGATGTCTGGTTGTTTACGGGCTCTTGCTTGGGTTGCCCACCCTTTGTCTATTTTAATTTCCCCTTTCCCCTTCACCCGAATTGAATAGAAAGAAAAATAAATAAATAAATAAGTATATCCAGGCTTCTTTGACTTCAATAGTTCTTTCTTCCTCTTCCTCAAATTCACAATGCAATTTTTAGCAAGTGATTGCTTTGATTATCCCAATTATTCTGTCCAGATTTTCCAAATTTTGATACGAACCTAGCCCTAGCCAGACACAGAAAGAGTCTTTCATATTGAGTTTGTCCAAATTTCAGCCAGATCAATGAAAATAGTTGAACAGAGATTTCAATTAGCTAAAAAGAAGTTCCTGTTCCACAATCTAAAATAAAATTTATTGAGACCAAATCTTTGCAACTAGGCACCCTGTCTGGGTTTCAACTTGGAAACTATATGAAAATTTCAAACAAAATTGTGAAACAATGCATACACAATCAGTGGCTTACCACTACAGTCTCTCCCATCTTCGGTGAGGGGCCATTTCCTGCTCGCAAGTCCTGCATTCTTTTTAATATGTAACTAAAATAGACAATTATATGATGGTGACGGACTTAAACATGCAAGGAGGCCTTATAATGTACTTTTCAACAGGTAACCTTATACTGAAGACCTGATTCTGTCTCTGTGTAGTCTGGATACCGCATTTTACTCTTGCCATAGTCCTTCCCCCTCAGTGCAGGCACTGTATTCACGAACATAGTGCTGACAGTCAGTATTTAAGCTATAACATCTCCTATATATCAATCATCCAATTCTTAACAAACTAAGATAACTCTATGGTCCACAACCATATGAATGTGAGATACAACGCAAAGCGCTATGCTATAGTTACTGCACAGAAATCAACCTAGGTTACCAAGAGCATGATTGTGTACGCATCAACTGTTACAAAACCCAAGATTAAAGAAATTGGACTATCTATCAGTGAAACTCTCTAATGATCCATAAAAATCATATTATTAGGGAGGAAGGAGGAGGTAGTGTCCCAAGAGATGGCCAAGCCAAACTAGTAACATGTAATAACCCATACCTGGAGGAATTGTCTCTTATTTCAGCCGAAGCTGAGGGACCGAGGATGGATCATCAAGCTATTGATATCGAATGCAAGATATTCTTTTTGATAAGTGAAAAGAATGAATGTGCCAAAAAGATCCATTATTTAGATCATTGGCCAACTTTAAGGCTCTAGTTATAACCTTGCAAAATCTTTTAGTTCATATAATGAGAATCCAAATTGAATACTCCAAATTACGGATGGATTTAGCATCTATTACTAATTGAGCAGCTATAAATCGGGACTAAAGAGTAGGCATTTGCTCCATTAGTCCAAAACCAACGTTAATTTTGGAGAAAGCATGATATGCTATACAGCATTTCCAATAATACACAACAAACACACAAGCAAAAATATAGTGAAAGTGTGCGGCATTAGGAAAATAACTGTCAGCAAATTCAGATGCCATGGCTATCCCATCGATTGAAGCATTCCACCAGTATCCTGCAAGTATTCCAATAGTTGAGAGCACAACTTTCCTTCGCTCAGTGAGTTCCCCATAAGCCGTAGGGTTACCATTACCTACAAAAAGATACAAAATAGATTTAATTATAACCCTGCAACGTGAAAACAAGCATTATATATGTTAATCTACCACTTTAACATTCATTAGAAAAAAACACAATCAAATCTTTTCAAAAATTTCCCTTTGCACACACAACATAGAAAGCTAGTAAATTTATCCCAGAGAACAAAAGAAAACCTCAATTAAGCCATATCAGCATCAAGATTGAAAAATTGGAGCCAATTTTGTCTGTAACATCATATTTTTTTACCCAAAAATAAATGCATAGAGGAAATTCAAAACGCGTAATTGGGTTAATAAATTAAAGGGGTAGCAACTAACCGCATAAACTTGAATTGGGTATCTGAGTTTCATGAAGAGATACAGAAGTAGTTGGTCGGCAGCATCTCTGAAACATCAAATGGCCGTCATATATGTAGAAAGACCCATATACGTAAATGAGAGAAATAGCAAGACGAGAGGACGTACCAAAGTTGGAGCTTTAGTAACAGATAACGTCAGGGATTGCGGTAGGGATCCAAACGCTGAAATTGACGCCATTGATTATCAAAAGAGTGAGAAATTATGCAAGGAGTGAGTTGGAGGTTTCGCGGGAAGATAACGGCCTCAGCCTTGTTTATTACTAGTAGTCGAGAGCCCTCTAGGCCTCCACAGTCCAATTGTATGACTTTCTAACGTGGGCCTACCATGGACCCGTTACTTATTAATACAGCCTCGAGTCTGTTCTTTTTTCTCTTTGGAGCCAACGAAATTTCTTGTGTTGTTTTTTATCTTTGTTAAGTAGAGAAATTTCTTTGTTTTTTATAAGCAATACACAAAAGAAATTTCTTGTTTGCTTAATAAAGAAATAGGCTTTTTTTTTCTTTTCTTTTTTTGAAAAAGAAATAGGCTTTTTCTCCACTGTAATCTCTCTAGATAATTATTATGTTTAATTATATAACTCGGATTTTATCACCTCATTTTAAAGATCTTTAATTTGTTTGTTTTACCAAAGTTTTTGTTTAAACCAGATTAAAGAAAATTCTTTCAACCGACATCCGTCCATTTTCACATACTCTATTAAAAATGCTCATATGATAGGAAAGAAAAAAACTTGCACTTTTTATAGATCATTACTAATCTTTACAAATCACTGACCAAGATCCAGTCATTGGCCTTTCAAACCTCACATCCCAATGAAGCATACTCATACATGATACGTCATTAACGTCTTATAATGCACTCGTCAACTACATTTCCAGCAGGTTTCAGCACCCACTAGTTTTATTGATTTAACATGACACTAAATAAGCAAAACCCAAAAGGCTCACAGGCTGACTAATTTAAGAGAGTTTGCCTTCTCTTGCAGGGTATCGAGCAGGCTGTCAAAGCTTTTCTTGAAAGAATCCACACCTTCAAGTTCGAGCTGGGAGCCAACGTCACTCCAGTCAACGCCCAACTTCTCAAGTGCATTGTAAACGCCTTCAGCTTCAGATACATTCGAATCAATCGTCCTCGAAACAGCACCATGATCAATAAATGCTTGAAGAGCTTGGTCAGGCATGGTTGAAACCTGCAAAAGGAGAAATGCCATCATTAGCTTCGATTTTGATTTTCATCTAAGGCTTAAGCATATGATACATCTTAGCTTTTGTAATATCAAGCACCAGAATTATGATATGAAATATGAGTTGGCTAACCGTATCAGGTCCAATGAGAGGAGCAACATATAAGGTGTCAGGGTAGGCAGGATTCTTAACACTGGTTGAGGCCCACAGCAACCTCTGCTTCTTGGCACCCTTTTTCACCAGAGCTTCCCATCTTGGACCAGAGAATTTCTTCTGGTAAAGCTTGTACGCCAATGCAGCTTGAGCGACTGCAGCCTGAAAAGTAGTAATTTGCCATGACATTAGCAAATCTCCACCTTTAGGATTTTTAGTTCCTTCACAAGAAAAAAAAAAGTAATCACAACCTACTTACCTTTCCTCGAAGATCAAGGGCCTCTGGGCTTCCAATCTTCTCAAGCTTCTTGTCAACAAGAGTGTCTACCCGACTGACAAAGAAGGAAGCAACACTTGTAACCTTGGAGAGGTCACTTAACCCAGAAGCTTCAAGGCCATCTAAGTAAGCGTCAATGACTGCTTCATATCTAGAAAGAGAGAATATGAGCTGGGCATACCCAACAGAAGACAATTAGAACGTTGCCAAGGGAAATCAAAAGGTAGGTCAGCAAATATTGATACACATCCATAACACTACATCTATTGCAAAACCAAATACTGTTAATATTCCATTTTCTTCATGCCTAGAAAGCTTTGTCGATGGAAGAGGTGATGCCATTCCTTACAAATACTACCTCACTTGTTAGGGGCCAAACTAACCAAGTTTATTAAAATCACTTTGCCATCATAAACTTAAAGAGTGATGGAACAACACTGTGTCATACACTAGAAATTGACAAGTCAAGGTCATGGCCAAACGCAATCCAAGACAGCATGCATAAAGCAAATTACCAATATATGCTGTTCGAAAGTTTTAGGGGCTATTTCTTTTAAGCTAAGCATGGATGTGTATGAATCTGAGGAACTACTTACTGTCACATTGACGCTTATGCCAAGTGAAATAACATCCTTAATTGAAGGGACACATGCAGCCGTAGCAGGAATCTTTATGTAAACATTACGGCGATCAACCACTTTATGGAGCCATTTTGCAGCCTCTACGGTCCCTTTAGTATCATCAGCGAGTCTGGGGGACACTTCAACAGAAACATAGCCATCACCACCATCTGTTTGGTCATAGATTGATTCAAAAAGTTTGCACGCATCTTGAATGTCCTTCACCACGAGCTCCCAGTATGCAGCTTCAATGCCTTTCCCTGATTGAACAAGGTCCCTACAGATTCCAGTAATGTAAGGTTAGATATATAAGCACTGAAAGGAACAGCTGGGATAACAATAATTAAAGTAGAGAACATCTAATTTTCAACTACCGAGAGCCAGCAGCAACCGGCAGAGTGGTACGAGTTATGGAAACACATTGTACTGTAGTTTTCTTTTTCACTTCTTTACCTTTGGTAGCATAAAACCACAAGGTACAACCACATTTCCTCCATCACTCTTAAGCATACGGCATAGCCATAGGCATAAATTCTTTTACAATTGATTGAGCAGTTTATAGTTCACTCCAATGAATGATCTCCATCCTACCTTTGTAGTTCCTTGGCTACCATGAAGCGCAATGCAAATCATTCTTATTATCATGAAGAGCCCATTGTAAAATGTAGTAAAAACTATTTGATGGCAATACCTGAACTGGTCATTGTAAGCATTTGAAGATGATATTGCTTTCTGGAAGATCTGCAATCATGTTTATTAAACATTTAGTTACATGAGATTAAAAGTGGTAAAAGACAACCACATAAAAAGCATTTGAAGACACAATTGCATAAGTACAACTGGTCTTGTTGATTTCATCACCCCCAAAAAGAAAATGAAAAAAAGACTCATTTGATTTCAGTTTAAAATTAATAAATTTTAAATTTTAAAAATTATAAAATTATAAAAAAAATTAAAATTTTTTTAAAAAAGGCATAATAGTGAATAATAATATATGCATAATTACCGCTGGGTTGCTTGTTACACCTCTAACGCCACTTGCAATCAGAGGAAGCAGATCAGTAACAGGTCGGCAGAGGTTATCATACCATGGACTCTGCCCTTCCTTCTCATAGAGATCATGAAGAACTGTTCGCTTTGCTGGAATTCCATTTCCATCAACTTGGGAACATCTGACACTGTAATAACAATAATATAAGAATGCAAAGTTTATAATTAGAGATAAAGAAAATTACTGAGTAACTATCATAGATTACAATCACACCAAAAAAAAAGATGCATAGCAATCTACTCCATCAACAACCAACATAACATGGGGTAATAATACGGTATGCAGAGCATTCATATTTGAACGCAATTAATTAAATTGAGGCTTGTGGCCAAGAACGATGAGCAATAGTATCCAGTAACAACTAATGACCGGAGGAAAAGAAGTTAAACCATGATGCATTGTGCAAAGGACTGAATATGCATTAAAAGTTGGTAATCAATCAAGAGTCATAAGGGTGGAAACGCACACAATTTTTGAGAAACTTTAAGGATTCGATATGCACAGATTTTTTAGCCACAAGAGGTACCAGATCATAAACAACGCGTACCCAATAAAAACACCATGATTAAGCAATCCTCGTAACTTTAAGATTTGGCACATGATACGACATACAGGAGATCCTTCATTTTAGTGTGTTTCTAGAGCTCACCTTTGAAAACAATAACACAGAATCCAACTTAGTTTTTCTAGAAAAGAGACCAGAAAAAAGTGACTGTCAAATTGCGGATCATCCAATTTATCAAAATAATCCCGAAAGGACTTGGAGATTCCAGTTAAGCAGATGATTGAACCATAGAATAGAAACATCAAATCCAAAAAAAAAAAAACATGCAGACCACACATATTCCATACAGGAACAGATGTTAAGGAGACAAAAATTTACAAAACAAAAACAGAAATCATACAGCCAATGCAATTATAATCGCCACAGATAGAGATACAAATAAAGACCACGATAATCATATTGGCAGACTACAAAAATAAAGAAAAACAAAAACAAGTGAATGAGAAAACATACACCAAAGGGCCACTCCTAGCATGGTTACCCCGCACGGCTAATTTGGAAGATGAAACTTTGGCGTTGAAACTGCTTCCACTGTAGAAACCGATCAGAATCTTGGGCTGCGACGATCCGGATTTGAACGTAGACGACGCATGAGCGGTAGGGCTCGGAGTCGAGAGCCTGGACATGGTAGCCATGGCGGATCAAACGCAAACACAACGTGAGAGAGAGGACAGAGAGGGTAGGTGAGATCTTTAATTACGAAACGAGACGAATGATGAAGATCGGGGTACGACTATATATATATATATGATTTTAGAGAAAATGTTTAACCTTATTATTATTATTATTATTTGTCTTTTTTTTTTTTTAGGCATACACGGCAGGTCAGCAAAAGTAGCTCTCGATTGACCAAACAGGCAGGTAGCCGGTAGGGTCGCTGAGAACGAACGAAGGTGGGAAGATTTGGTGGCTTTGTTTTCTGATCTGAAGATGGGTGACTGGTGAGTGGTGAGGTGAGCCATCTCATTTGACGGTATTTTTTTTTATTGTTTTTTTTGTTACGAGAAGTGTTAAGAGCATTTTCAATGGAGGAGTCATATTTTTATATAAAATGATTTCTTAAAATTCACTTTATCTAATTTAGTTAAGCTATTTTTAAATGTCTCTACATCCGATTAACTATATTTCTATCTATTCTATTAAAATATTATTAAAAGTAAGAAAAGTTTTGAGAAAAGAGAATATGTGAGGAAAAATGGGAAAAGAAGAACATGCAGAAAAAAAGTAGGAAAATATTTGGGAAAAAGAGAAAACAAGTGAGAGAAACAATGAAAAATAAAATAGCTCCCTTGAAAAGTGTTGCTACATTTAACTTTTTTTTTAACTCTTTCAATCAAATATATATTTTACATTTTTTTTTGCTAATCGAATGTATGAGCTTTTTAAAATATTTGAAGAGCTATTTTAGATAAAAGTAATAACATGACAAAAGTTTTTAAATTAAAAAAAAAAATACAATTTTTTTTTTCTTGTCTGCCTCTCACAGTCTACCACGTCAATTTAAAATTTTTTCTAAATTCATCTGTTTTGTTTCTTAACACTTCTCACTTGGTATTTATCATCCATTTTTAGCTTTTTCATGGTAAGTTGCCGCCGCTCAATTTGTTGACGATTTCTTCAAAATATGCATTACGACTTTCTTATTCGTGGACAAAGATTAGGATTATCCCTATTGCCTAGTTTAAAAAAAATAAAAATAAAACTCCCACATTTGTGATGGGATATAAAATCATAGACCAAATTGTTACTAATTTGGAATAAAAATCAGAAGAAACAGAGAAAAAAAATAAAAAATAAATGATTTTGATCTAGTTTTTTTCCATCCTTTTTTGTTGCTACGATTTTTATAGAAAATTAATAATTCAATTGGTGTTGAAAACAAAAGAGATGATTCATGTAAGTAAGGTTCTTTTTTTTTTTTTTTTTTTTTAATGTGTGCACAACGAGGAGAAGGAAATGGAAAAAGAGAATTCAAACTAATAACATTCGTTTCATAAGGCATAATACTCAATCAATTGAACTACTCTTTGAAAACAGTAGTGGAGTAATTACCAAAGCTAAGATGAATTATTGTATAGCATAAAGTAATTTTCTTTCAAAATCTAGTATGACTTTTAATGAAGCATGGCTCAATTAAAAGAATATAGTAGCTATTTAATAACTTTATATTACATTTCAATCTCTTGAAAAACGAGGCACGCTACCAAACCGACGAATTTGTATTTGTTTCCTATATTAAAATTGATGCCTGACTCATCGATTGATATTCCTAGTTAACCAAGGAAAAAAATAATAATAATAATAATTAATTAATTCTCTCAATTCATTAATGTGTTATGGAAAATATATTTTAATATTTTATATTTGTAAAACAAATAACATAAAACAAAAATTTTAACAAATATCACGTAAAGTTAGGGGCCAAAAGAAGACGGTAGAGTACGGCAATACTGTGAAGAAAGAGATATAGATGAATCAGCTTGAGTTGAAAGATAAAGTAATCTTGTTGTGTAATGAATTTTCCTTGTAATTAGTTATTTATTTCTCTTCCCGAATTAACTTACCAAGATGCTATGATTCTTTGGAAAAAAAAAAAAAAAAAGAGTTGCCTTTCTTCAAACATATGGATAGGCTAATGGGTATTAGCAAATGTGAAATACCTTGATAAACATTTTTCTGTTATTAGGACCTTCCGGTATACCCATCATAATTGGAATGTCATTGAAAGTTTGGAATGCAGAAGCACGGTTAGAGCAGTTTTAACAGCTAGTAATTAATTATAGTAGGGTTGTTTCACCCTTCAAAGCTACCTAAACTTCAATTTCCAATTTTAGACAACATTTTTCAGACCAACCAGCCCTCCTACATCATCTATATGACTCATGACTATAACACACCACCGCATGACTTCTGCTTGGAACGGGAACATGAATGTTGAAACATCTTAGCAACCTTTGGCTTTCCGCAACAACATGAACATGTTGGTTTAAGCTAATAGAAAATTATCAATTTAATTATTTAATTAAAAATCTCTCAAGCCAATATAACAATCTGTCATCTAACCTTAAATTGACCATCCACCTTGTCCATTTCCCTATAATAATAATAATAATAATAATAATGTTATAAAAAAAATTTATAGCATGTAAAAAATAATTAAAAATCTATTATAATAGCATGTAGTAGGCACTAGGTAGATGGTCAATTCAAAAATATGAAGACAAGTTGCTAGTATTGGCCTATCCTTGTCAATATGTCAAAGTTGCTTGACCTCATTAATTAACTCGACCTTTATGATAGCTCAAGGGACGGCCCTATTAAGAGTACTCATCTAACTCTTCGAGAGAGAAAATGGTCTTAAAATATTTCGCATGTCAAGCCTCACTCATATATTTTGAAATAAATGGTGATTTAACAAATATTTATAGCTAAAATGTAAGATTTTGATACACAGGGCCAAATATACACCACCCACCCCATTTTCCAGAAAGGATATGTGTAATGTAAGCATCTCTACAAAAATTAAAGTTGGAAAAAAAGATAGGGAAAATTACATTTGCGGCATAGGTGAACACCAACCACTTCCATTACCAAGGTTTGAGGTCACCTACAGGTCCTGCAGTCCAATTCAAAATCTTTGGACCATGCTTCTTCATGTAAATGGTCTTGTCATGTGGCAACTTGCGAGCCAGCCCATTGAGTATCTGATGAAAAGCATCTCCTGCTTGTGCTGGTTGTGGGAACAGCATTGCTCGTTTCATTGAAGGATTTGCAAGCAGCCTCTGTTTCCTTAGAATCACTTCTGGCGGTATAGATGTAAGAATTGTATCCAGGTTAGGGACATCTTCCTCTGCTACAAACACTCCAATTTCCTCCCATGGGATGGCATCAGCAAAGGGTAAAACAATATCATCTGCTATAATTACGGGAATACAACCAAATACCACTGCTTCAACAAGCCTAGGACTCCACGGGGCCCAACCCAGAGGGCACAAACAGAATATAGCTCGTTGCATGTCTTCATAATATGTGGTTGGGTGATCAGTGGAGATGTCAAATAACGGATTGTCCTTAAAATTCTCCCAAACTGCTGCCCTGGCACCTCTGCAGTTGAACTAAAGCATCAGAAACGACACAATTGACACAAAAAACCGATGCAAGTTAAAGAAATGTAGACATTATTCTAGAAACCTCAAATATCTAGAGTTCCACATGGGGGTCTAAACACACTAAAAGACTTTTAAAAGCAAATTAGGCTCTCGATAGGTAACCTACTTAGTATTAGTCAACTACATTGGTCACTATCCAATTCTTTAAATGTTGCATAGTCCACACAGATCAGGTAGTACTTAGTTATTGATTTTGATGCAATGTGACTGCAACCAACGCTTAACATTTTGGGAGTAATGTCTAGGCAGCTTAGGATGGTTATGGTTGAAAGGAAAGTGCACCTAACCAAAGCCTCCTTAAGACTCAATTGCAACAAACTACTTGCAAAAGTTCACTATGAACATACCTTGCATAATAACCACCTTCTGGGTCATTATTAACATCATAGAACAAGCCACGGAAGTAGACAAAGATGGACCGTGGAGTCTCTTGGGGAATCAGGTGGGCCTGCATTTTCTGAGGGGGAGCATATGGAGGAATAGTGATTGAACCCTCATTTAGGCAGACATGGTTCCGTTGTCCAAAAGTCTGAACCAAGGTAGCACGCTGGAGTAATGGAAGAATGCCCCGTTCAATAGCTTTCTCTTCCTATAGAGTACACACAGGAGTAAACATCATATTAGTCATGACCAGTATGTTAGATCCTGCAACTAAGACGTGGCCATGATTTCACATAAGAAGTGAACCCGCAAGGTGGGTGGATGAAGAGAATTCTTCAGTGCCTTGTATATAGGAACGGGTTTCTTAAGAAAAGTTTCTTTATCTAATTGTTATAACAGTTATCTTGCACACCCGGACTATAAGATGACATCTTAGGTTGCCTAGTCCTTCATCACACCATTGCAATTCATAATTCAAAGAAAACATTTCAATGTTTTACTTAGAAAGTCAGGGGATATCCAGACACCTTCCTTTTGGTGAAGAGAAATGCTAGAGGTACTAGCTCTTTTACTAACAAAGGTTTACTAAATTGATGTCTAGTCCATTCATTGGAAAAAAATAAAATAATTAATTAAGAGAAATGTTACAAGTACTAATGAATGAGCTACACATCAGTTTAGTAAGCCTCTGTTAGTAAAAGAGTTAGAACTCTAAGCATTTCTCTTTGGTGAAATGATAGCCTAGACTGACAGTCGACACAACAGAACCTATAAGATGAATATTCTCTCCAATCAAAAAAATTTGTTGCATAGTTTCAAACTTGACCAACTAAACAAGAGGTATCTATCTTCCATGTTTATCATACACCTGCAGAGGACTGGCAGCATACAGAGCGTTCTTACATCCAGCCACAACTTTAGTTCCCTCCCCCCGCCAAAAAAAAAAAAGTTTTCAGACTCTCACGTGTAGTTCCATTGAAAAAACTCTGCAGATATTCTAAAATGGAAATTTTCTATCTAATTCTTCTAAATCTCCATAAGTTTTCTCATTTTTACCAAATTCAAATTAAGGGTCTTACCTGGTAATGAAAGCAGGCTCCAAAGTCATGGGGCACAACAAAGAAGTGATCAGCCCCTTCTGTCCGATTCCAATAGGGCCTGCTTGAAGAGATGAGCTGTACTGCACTTCTCATCATCCGTGGAGACTTGAAGGGCAATGGCAAGCCAGTGGGTGTGAGGTCACAAGTGGTGTATATTGGGGTGTAAAACCAATCCGCTTCTTCAGGGTTGAGGGTTCGAACAGGACTGGATAAGAGGAACCTATGCATATAGATCTCAGCGGCAAACATATGGTTCAGACATCTTGGGTCCTTCTGAAGAAGCTTCTTATTGTATTTGCTTGGAAGCTCATATATATAAACTTTCAATCTCCCCACTGGGTTATCTTCCAAGACATCACCAGCACTTCCTGCATCATTAAAACGAAAAATTCATGTGAATTCCAAAAGTTAATCTGCTCAAGTAAACCTAGACTTACTCAAATTTTCCACTTTTCAAGGAATAAGCTTAGTTTTTGCAGAAAAAAGAACTAGAAAGATACAGATTTACAACTCGTGAAATCACATATTAACAAAATTTCTGCAATCAAAACTGGCAGAAAAGAAGCTATATGTGCTCACAACATACATATTCAGACGTAATCAGGTTCTTGGTTTTATCAAGCATCACAAACATAGAGGGATTACAAATGAAAATGTTCCAGTAAAAATTGGCATGCCCTTATAAAATCAACAGAAACAGCAAACAATTGATTTTGAGAATGTGCGTAAATGTAAACAGTATCTACCATCTGGAATTCAAATCAAATTTCTGTCTATTTTCTCATAATTATTTTCAGTTCGGTCCATACATTTTAGGACTGATTCACAAGTTGAATCAGTGGATCAGCTACATATGATCTAAGACTTTGGACAACAATCTGAAAACACAATCATTGGTTAATGAATCAGAGGACAGAAGGAACAATTTGGTGTCACAAACTTTATCATAGCAAACTACTTTAAAGGAAAATCAAACCAAGATCACCCCAGGTAAGCAATCTCAACAAACGTAAGTGATCATGTGTGTGATAAAATGGATATCTTCCCAGTACACAGTTGGTAAAGAGAAAAATTAAATACTGTATGACATACTTTAGCTAACATGCACTTGCTGTAATGAACACAGTCCAAATCACCTTAACACCCAACAGCTCGGTGCAGCTCAATGACTCCGATCTGTATTATCTTCTATGCCATGTGAAGCTGATAGAAAGCAAAGATCTTGTATACGACATTCTTTTGAAATTACTCTTAACACTTTCGATCAGTGGATACAACAAGAAGGAAATACACTTGCAAATGTTTAAGAATTGAAGCCACCAAAAACCATTTTCAAGAAATATTCCTTTCTAATTAAATTTTCTCCAAGACTAACCCAAAGAAAAAAATTGCCCCAAGAACCAAAGATAGCCCCTAATTTCAAGTTTCCATCATCATATCTAACCTTTGATGTAACGACTGAAAATGAAACCAACACATAATACAATCGTACAGTATGATCGATCAAATACAAGCTACAATATCAGCAACCAAAAGATATTCCATAAGCTCATACACCTTACTAATCATTAAACAGGACCCCAGAAAAAATGAATCACTAACTAGTATGGAACGAACCATAACCAATGTAATTATACATACACTCCATTTAGAACGGAGGTGCCTATTACAAATACCAAAGAGGAGTAATAAAAATAAATAAATAAACGTAATACTCAAACCCCGTGAAGCAGAAGGCAACAACCTCAAATGGAATACAAACAACTTATGCATAATTGAGCAGAAGAGAACAGCTTAGAACTCCACTTAAATTTATCAAGAAAACTGCTACAAGCAAAAAAACAATCACCTGAAATTCGCTCTGTTCGCGCCTTCTGGTCCGCACTAATCCTCAAAACAAAACCATAAACGACAAGAACAGAAAAAACCCACACCCAAGTCCTCATTATGCTACCTGCAAACGCAGCCTCTGAGACCGAAAATAGACAAAAATGGAAATGGGCCTTCGGGTTTGGCTCCCAAGAGAAGGAAAAGGCTGTATATATGAAGGTTATATGGTTGGAACGTCTTATGGGTGGTAGTTGAGGAGGTTTCTTAGAGTTTGGACTTTACGAGGCTGATTTTTTTAAAAAAATAAAAATAAAAAATAGAGGCTTTCAGGTAGGAATTGATAGAGAATACAGAGAGGAATTGCTTGAAGAAACAGAGAAGCTACATTTTCTGTAAGTGAAATTGCAGCAAACACGTACAAATCTATGTGGGTTAGTACTGAAAGCTGTGTTTTCTTTGCCGGTTTGATGACCAGTCCATCTCATAAGCTGATGAATAAACTAAGCTGTTCAGTAAAAGAAATAAAATAATTCAAGTTTTTCAGGTTATTTTTTTAGTGAAACTTTTATAAATGCATTATTGGTTGTTGGCAAAGATTATTCGCTAACAATTATTCCAATAATTGTTATTGGAATAATTAACAATTATTCGCTAATTAACAATTTCTAATAAGCCAAAGATTTTAGCTCCTGTACTTGAACGGGATGATATTACCTCTAACGTGGAATCTATAATCATTCCTCAAATATGATTTTCTTGGTCTAATTATGACATGAAAAATATTAAAATGGCAGCTCAACTCCAATACCACATCAATCAAAATGGCAATTCAATTTTGATGATACCCAATTTTGAACGTCCAGATAGGGTTGTGGTTCACTTGAAAAATAAGCAAAAAAAAACCATCAAAATGACACGGACACAGTCGACAGAAAAGTTTCTGACAGTGTAATTAGTAGTTTTTATCTTTTTTAAAAAAAAAATGGTGGAGAGAATTATTTTATTTTAAGTTTTCTTATGATTTTTTTTTTTTGGGGGGGTGTGGGTGTTATTGTAACCCTTGGCCTTTAATTGGATTGGGTCTTAGGCCTTGGACATTATGCTTATTTTCTATATAATTTCATCTTAATCCCAAGCTAATTAGTTGTCTTTATTTTTCATCTTTCCTTGCCCCCCCCCCTTTTTCTCTCTAAACTTTTCATAAACAACGTTTGGATGCTGAGAAATTAAGGAAATTTTTCACAAGTAAAAATCTATTATTTTTTCAGGAATTATATTTGGTTATCATTCATATGCACTGAAAATAACCTAAAATTAGAACAATGTTTGCCGGCCTAATAACATTCGCACTAACGTACCTTTGGAGTGTTTCAAACATCATTCAAAGTATTCAAAGCTAGTATTATCAACCATAACAAAACCACAATTTCCAACATATAACACAAAACATCAAGATGAGTTTTCAATTTCCCCAAAGTCATGAAAAATCTCAATTCATGAATAAATAATCACAACATGACATCTTTGCATCTCTTTACAAACAATATAACTTGTCTCACAATTTGTTGACATGTACTCACAATCATAATTGAACACATAATATCAAGATATTAAAAATTCAATGAATTTGGCTGTAAAAAATAACTAGTAAATTTAGAGCTCCCCTATAATTATTTATAAAGCTTAGTAAACAATATGAAACTTAGCACCTACAAGTGTTTTTCTATAAACTATTCAAGCTACTCATCTTCCCAATATAAAACCGAAATGTTACACAATAAGTACTAGAAGATCAACTATATGTCAACTTGTTTATCGAATTGTTGTACTTAATCTTACTTTTCTTGTTTCTACTGCCAAAAAAATTGAAAATGAGTTTTTGATTGATTATTTGATATTGTACATCAAAAGAGAACTTGGTGCAAAATTTAGTAGATATTCAATCACAAAAAATCTCCGAGATCTAAAAGAAGATCAAATTCTATTTGATAGGCGAGTGAACTGAAAATTGAAATAAATTAATAAATAATATTTTGTGTGTGTTTTTTTATTTTTCTTATATTTTATTAATAGCGAATGAATAGTAATTTTATTTTTTTATATATTAATTTAATTTGTAATTTTAATATATTTATAATTCATACTTTGTCGCTATCGTAATATATTACGAATTAATATTTTGAATAATTTCTGTTTCGTTTCCGGCCTTGATGATGATCAATCCTTATTAAAGTGGAAGTGCTTTAGTTTACCTGTAAGAAATATAAAATCCTTGGCGTGTCTGGGCTGTGGACTCTCTGAGACTCTATCCCTCTCGCTTTCGTGGGCTCATCCTTTCTTAATAGGGAAGGGCCGAAGATAAGAACTGGTCGAATCTTAAGCCACCCAACCATATCATTTGGATGAGAGTCTGCCTCCACGTGGAACCCAATCTCATTCACATCAAAGAGGTTTTTTTTTTTTTTTTTTTTTTTTTTAAATTCAAACGGGGAGGGTAACAAAGAGAAGGTTTCCAATCCGTAATATGCATGTACTTTTATTTTTATTATTATTATTATTATTATTTTAAGATGCTATAATCTAATAAAAACTCTATATTTTGTCTATAAAAGTCTATGTGGCAAAATGTCACATCATCTTTTTATTTGTTTTGTCTTTTTTTCCCACAAAAAAAAAAAAAAATGATGTGGCATCTTGTCATATGGACTTTTATGGGCAAGATGCGAAATTTTTATTAGATTCTAGCATTTCTCTTTTTTTAAAATAGGGTATTATCTATATATTTTACCATTAATACTTTATTTTATTGTAGCACTCACAATGAAGGAGTCAAATAATACTTTCATCCTCGTTGGATTAGCAAAAAAAAAGAAGTAAAATGAATACTTGATTGGATTAGACAAAAAAACAAAAACAAAAATGCTAAATAGAGAGTACTTTTTAAGGGAGTCATCTTATTTTTTATTGTTTCTCTCACCTATTTTCTTTTTTTTTCCAAAACTTTTCTTATTTTTCAAGGGATCATTATGAGAATATTATTTCACAATTTTTAATAAAAAGATATGATTGACATTTTACTATGAGAATATGGTTTTCATACTTAACGTTGGCAAATACGACATTTGAAAAATATAACCATTGAAAAATATAATTTTTATAAAATACAACCGTTTCAAAAATATTATAGTTACAAAAATGATTATTTGAAAAATAATAATCGTTAAAAAATTATTGTACTAAACGAATTACCATTGAAAAAATAAAGAGTGAAATACGAATTTTAAAAAAGAAATAAAGATAAAATCAATAAAGAGTAAAAAAAAAATAATATTTAAATAATATAAATAAAAATATAACTAATTGGATGTAGGTTAAAAATTTATTAGCTAAACTAGATAAAGTAAGTTCTGAAGAGTTATTTTACATAGAAAATTGGCTACTCCATTGTGATTGAGGTATATCTATTATCTAATTACCGATGTGACAATATGTATTTCATCAAATCTATAAAACTTAATCTGAACTATAAAATAAATCATTTTCATTTTACTTTATTATAATACATCATCTATTTTGCACTATTGTTGTGCAATTTTTGGTCCACAGTACGGCTAGCCAGCAACTTTTCTTTATTATTGGGCTGAGATGGAAATTTTTTCATATCTATATTATTCTTGCAAAATAAAAGCACGGTCAGGGGTCTCCGGCAAAAGATTCCCAACGTCTGCTTGTTATTCAGGTCGGCCATGGGAATCAGGGTAACTGTTGAAGAGAAAATATGTCCACCTAGTTATGTTTATTTACCATTTTGCCATTGTCCATTCATATGATGACATGTGTCCACCATAAAAGGAGAAAGGTCTCCCTTTCTCTTGAACAGAGTTTCTCTCGGTCTTCCTCTCCAGGAAACTCTAAACTCCTCTCTCCCCCTTTATATCTCTCTCCCTTTCGCATATCTCACTATACACAAATTATTGAGTATTTGGGACATATATATTTTTACCTGTATATAATACGCTAATGTGAGCGTCAGAGGGTCTTCGGCGCCCCAACTAGAGACCCCTAACCGCATTTTTATTTTGCAGATACATTATAAATATACAAGAATCTCATTCTCAGCCCAACAATGAAGAAAAAATGCTAATTAGCCGTTATGTGGATCAAAAATTGCATCAAAAACTTTAATTATAGAAAATCCCTTTTTATTTTCTAATCCTACGATTATCGTGAAATCTTTATGGAGTGTTCATAGTCGATAAGATCACCTTCCCACTTTTCGGCTCCAAAATATCTATCGTACTATCTTAATCGTTCCTTCCTTTTTCTCGTTTGTTTTTTTAGTATACGTAATTGTAATTTCCAAGACTACACTATTCACGTGAAAGATTAGACACTATAGGACTCCATTGCTTCCTTATCCTATGACTCACACAAACTATGCCAAATGAGATATATACCTTTGTATTCGAAAAAGAATAACAGCGGAAAAGTTAACCATGGAAGGAATGAACAACACTTTTTGATTTGATCCATTGGAAGGTTTGAGAAAGAAAAAAGAAAAGATGGATTAGCACATGTCAAGCCGATATCTTTGACAACGTGAATGGCCACCAGGCACCAACGTGAATGGCCCTTCATTTTATTAAATGAATTTGGGCAAGAATTCCATGGATCCCGGAGACTTATCATTTTTTCTTTGAAATAAACAAATAAATGACCAAACAGATTAGCACTTTTGCAAATAGATAAAAAAGAGAGCGAGCAGTGCCCGTAAATATCCGATCGGTTTAATTGGATATTATTGATTAGGAAGAAATATAATATTAAGAAATGAAATGAACGGTGAAGATCGGATTAGGAAAGCTTTTGAAATCGAAAGGCAATATGTGATTTAGGTGACTTTACGCAATCTCAATGGCTTCTTGACCAAACTCGAATGAGATTTGTGCGTAGAGGGGCCAAAAGGCCACTTCCTAACAACCGCCCTAGTCCATAGAAATGGTAGAGTCAATACTGGACTTAATTGACGCCCCTGCCCCTCGCCCTGTCCCTCTCTAACGGTAGCTCTTATAATTCAGCTCAACTGCATGCATTTAAGTCCTGTGTGTCTCTTGCTTTAACTTTCGTTGTGTGT
The DNA here is from genome assembly GCF_901000735.1 of Corylus avellana. Lineage (NCBI taxonomy): Eukaryota > Viridiplantae > Streptophyta > Magnoliopsida > Fagales > Betulaceae > Corylus > Corylus avellana. The sequence goes on along the minus strand of NC_081544.1, from coordinate 36,539,994 downwards.
CTCTCTCTGTCTCTCTCTCTCTAAGGCATAAATCAGCGAGACAGAGACAGAGGGAGCCGTTTCTGTTGGTTCTGAGATTTTTTGGAATAGGTAATCTTAGAGAATGGAGAAGGAGTGGAAAGACGGTGTGGGAGCAAATGAGGCAGAAAATAGTTTCTCATTGGAAAGCAATGAGATCGAGCAAAGCAAAGTGGGTATCATGAGAGCTCTCGTCGAAGCAGAAGACCCCTCTGCCAAGGTTCCTTCCTCTCTCTCTCTCTTTTTTTTTTTTTTTTTTTTTTTTTCCCTTCTCGTTTTCTTCACTGTCGGCATGTTTGTTGGTTCAATTATTATTATGGGGTATCGTTCTTGTTTTGAAGCTAAATGATTTATGTGTTTATTGGGGTTGTCAGTTGTGCCAATTATGATGAAAAATGAAGAAATCAAGAATATTATGCTATAACAGCGATATCACTGAAGAGGTTCTCGTGTTTTAATCGGTGAATTTTATGCTAATAAGGCACCAAATTCGATTCATCCTTTGACCCTTGTCTCAAAATCAGAAAGGCTTCTTTCTTTTGAAATGAGGTTAGGCAGGGCTACACCTGAAGTTGAAACTAAGATCAATTGCTTTTGAATCCAAAGTGCTTGATTTTCTTTTTCTTTTTCTGGCCAGAAACTTGTGCCATATTATCAATTACTTTCGAATCCAAAGTGTTTGATGTTGTTTTTCCTTTTCTGGCCAGAAACTTATTTCATATTAAGAATTAACAATTTAATGTTAATTAGATGGACTGCATTAACTGCAAAACATAAAACTGTCACTGGAAATTTTAACCATAGTTTATGTATTTATGAATGTCAGCTCAAGGAAAACAAATAGGCAGATGCGATAATTTAGTTAGATTTGATATTCTCTGGTGTTCGCAAGTAGAATTAGTTTGTATTTAGTAGCTCATTAGGCATGTTACAGTTTGTGTTATGTATGTATTTGTAGGGAAATAATATTGCAGGATTATATGTGTTGTGTTTGTCTTTGTTTTGCAGGAAGAGGATGATTTGATGATCCGCAGATTTCTGCGGGCTCGTGATCAGGATATTGAGAGGGCTTCTAACCTATTCTTGAAGTACCTGAGCTGGAGGCGGACATTTGTACCTAATGGCTCCATATCGACGTCGGAGATTACAAATGAACTAGCCCATAACAAGTTGTTTATGCAAGGCATGGACAAGAAGGGACGCCCAATAGTGGTTTGCTTTGGTGGCAGGCATAAGCAGAACAATCTAGAGGAGTTCAAGCGTATGTCGAGGCTTTGAAACCATATTTCATAGTTTTCTATCATCCAGCAACTGGGATTTGACACAAACCATTGCAAAAACTGTGTTTAGCTCATCTTCTTGCAACCTCCCTGGTGCAAATAGGACCTGATGCTTAGTTAAACTGACATGGCTTTACATTTTGCAGGTTTTGTAGTCTACAGTCTAGACAAAATATGTTCCAGGTGACTTGTTCTTCCATCTCTATTCAGAAATGAAATGTCCGTTTCTGAAGTTGTATTGGTGGAAGATATCCCTGGAGAGGGGGCATCATTATCTTTCAAGTATCATTATATAGCTGTGAAGTTGATCTATGTTATATGAGGCTATATCATTTCTCCTAGAAAGCAGCCTCCCTAAAATTTGAACTTTAGAAAATAAAAATAAACTAGCAGCTTCTCTAAATTTGGAAGATGGTATAAATGATAATTTACAAAGAATACTTGTGGTTTGAGCAAGATGTTGATGTGAATTCTATACCCCATTTTCCAGCTATTTTGTTTTCTAAACCAAACAGATCCTAGAGTTATTTTTTATATGTCTTACATATGATGAATACAGAGATTCATTCTATATTTTAGACATTATTTTTTAATGGAATGTGACTTAGCATGCACACGTCTCCTTGATATTTCAGAATGCCAAGTGGACAGGAAAAGTTTGTGTGCATTGGAGATCTTAAAGGATGGGGATACTCTAGCAGTGACATTCGAGGATACCTAGCAGCTCTCTCGATCTTGCAGGTTTAACCCTTTCATATCTAAGGTGACATTGTGTTGTTCTAACTCAACTAGATGAAGAATAGAAAAAAGAAAAAAAGAAAAACTCAACTAGAGGAAGAAATGCAATTTGAGTCCATGACTTCATTATTCTATGGATGGGACTTCGCTTCCAGCTTTGCATGATAAACCAAGTATTTAGGCAATATTATTATTATTATTTTTTATTTTTTATTTTTTTACAAAAAACTGTAGTACTCTAGTGTTACAGTAAAAAAGTAGAATTACACCAGAAAAGCTTTTTACCGGTAATTTGATTTTTTTTTTTTTTTTTTTAATGACAGGATTGCTACCCAGAGAGGCTAGGCAAGTTAATTATGGTCCATGTGCCTTACATATTCATGACTGCATGGAAGATGGTTTACCCATTCATCGACAGCAACACTAAAAAGAAGGTAAAGCATGTGATGTCTTTTATTTCTAGGTTCGAACACAGGCTGAATTACATTGTTTCACAAAGGGTCACTGAAAGCTTTGATTGCAATCACGTTCGAATGCGATGAACATTAAGCTAGATTTGAGACACTCGATCACAACAATGTTCAAACCCTCTTCGAACACCTCATGTGATAAATTGTGAAACCCCGGTTGTCGTTCAAACAAGTTTACTCTTGTTTGAGCTTAATAACCTTAGACTATGTTATTTCTTAACCGACTTGCACATTAAACCTTAGTTTTCTCAAGGCCTATATAAGCCTAAAGCCTCCTAAGTCACGACTTTCATAGATTTTGAGAGTCAATTTTCCATTGATATTGGAGAGGTTTACCAATTATCATTGTTCTTGAACTTAAACAGTTTCAACTTCTCATTCAAACCACAAAAAGTCCACAACCACCCGAGTTTTTGGTTGAAGTGGATGAGGTTTGTATGTGTATGTTATCCATGTAGAAAAAGGCCAAAGGTCCTAGAGTCACTATTGTAGAAGGTGAATGAGTCATTTGTCAGGATTACGAATTGAGTGTTCGGACTTACAAAAATTTTGTAAGTAAAATCAATCTTTAACACAAGTCTTCTATAATAAGTAACTTCGGAGTTAGTTGACACTCGAAGTGATTTTACTTTTGAAGGGGTCTTTAAAAAGTTTTTACTTCATTGGCAAAATTTTTGTTTGAATTTTCTTTTACGCGTGGTATGGATAAATTTGCTAATTGGGACTATTTGTTAGCACTTGGGGTCTAAAACGGATGTTTCACATATAATCTTCACATGAGTTGGTGTTATCAAAACAAAAAATTATGATTATATGAGGAAAGAAAAATATCATTTTGAATGGTTAAAGTTGAATGAAGAGTTCAAAGTATCAAGAGTTTCAGCATCGCAAGGAATCGATATGCATCGGGTAAAGTTTTGGAGTGTATTTCTTCAACTAATCTAACTATGTTTATGTCTACAATGTCTTTGCAGATCATTTTCGTTGAGAACAAAAAACTGAGATCCACTTTGTTGAGTGACATTGATGAGAGCCAGCTGCCAGATGCCTATGGAGGCCAACTACCATTGGTCCCCATCCAGGACACCTAATTCATATTTCTTTCTGGGAATCTGGAGTTTCCCTTTCTACTCTACTTGTAGTCTTAGTTGGATTATTGAAGCAAATCTACATTTTTTGCAAAATTTCTATTCGCTCTTCACACTAATAATAGTTGAGATTACACATGTATACTATTCGCTTACTCTCTGCGACTGTAATAAAAAAGAAGGCTCTCGATCTCTCTATCGAATCGAAATTGCCTCTGATTAAATCCCTCATTGAACCAAGGTGAAATCAGAATCTGAAATGATGCCTCAAAATTGTCATCTCATGAACACGAGTTCTTGAAATAAAAAGCTGTCGCCCGATTTAGGATTTGATCAAACGTGGGTCATGACAGGTCCTCCCATCTTGGCATGACGATCTCATTCAAATGAAATTACACTAAGGTAGTTAATGGTCATGCCGTGTACTCTCTAACATGGAGTTTCATTGAGCACGTCTTCATTATCTTTCAAACATCTTCTATGCACGTCGGTCAAGAACCACCATCATTTTGGGTTGCACCGTCCACAAATGCACGGGATTATACTAGTACAACTACAACAAATCATCTAACACCAGAAATCTGCACACGTTTCGGTTATTCAATATACGAAAACAACCTAAAAATTTTCGTCAGAAGTCCTCCTGTATTATTCAGAACGCCGGGACCTTGTCCCGAACTGGCAGCAGCTACAGTGTCAAACATGTAAAGCATAACTGAACAGGGAAAAAATAAAAAATAAACATTTGTTTTCCATCAAGTCATCAGACTTCTCCGGAGTAAAGGAAACTATCTTTATGAGATCTTGCAGTGACGATACTGCTCCAAAAAAGTGCTCCAAAAAAGAAATCCCTAATCAACTCTCACCCTGACCCAACCAGTAGCTTGTTCTCACTCAAGAAGGTGTAAGTGGGTACCTCCAAATTGTATGGTGCAGGCCCCTTGCGAATCCTGCCAGAAATATCATAATGTGATCCATGGCATGGGCAAAACCAACCACCATAATCACCAGCATTTGGCAGGGGAATGCAACCCAAATGAGTGCAGACCCCAACAACAACAAGCCATTCTGGATCCTTAACCCTCTCAGAGTCTGGTTGTGGGTCACGAAGAGATGAAAGATCTACACCATTAGCCAACTCAATGTCCTCTTCAGTTCGTCGCCTAATGAAAACTGGCTTCCCACGCCACTTCACGGTAACAGTAGTCCCAGGCTCAATGTTTGAGATATCAACCTCAAGGGAAGCAAGGGCAAGGACATCTTTGCTGGCAGACATGCTCAGCACAAACTTGAGGATTAGCAGCCGGATCAAGGAAGCATACACGAACCTGCCACCTGTCAATACAAAATAGGCAAATGCACGCTTGCTGGGGTCACCAGGTGGATAGCGTTCATGGTTGTGCTCATCATATACAATTTTTGAAGTAGGGTTCTTGACAGCTTCCACAGTGGCTGGGAGTTCTGAGATCATCCCCACATCATGTCCTGGGGTGATGGCTTCCGTAGAAAACTCTGGAGCAATAAACCAAATTTAGGAAAAACTACCAGACGCTATTGAATCTCATAGAAATGTTTTTGAGTGCCAAAACGGTAATAAACCATCACGATAATTTCACTATCCTAAAGAGCACCCATTAAAAAATAAACTTCACCAGGAGAAAAAGAAAGGGGGATGAAGGAAATTTCAAATGTGCACATGATTAATTATTAGCATAAGAAATTGGTCCTTGCCAAAATATTACCATAAGAAACATAAACGTCTCTAGGATTATCACGAGAGATTGTTTTTAAATTAACTGCTGAATAACAATACAGATCTCCTTAGGCTTCAAACATGATACATATACTAACACAACATGTAGAGTATATTTGTGCACATCTGTAGTTTAATCAAAGCAACTTAGTTCAAAATTTACCATATGCCTCAGATAAACGGGTGAAAACTGATCTCAAATCCAGAACTATACAGAAACACATATCTGAAACTGACATTGACTCGCATACATAACAGCAATAGCCAAACCATCCCAAGCATAATCGTTATCAAAGTTCCTTTATAGGATGCAATTCTCACATTTCTAATAGAAATAGTAGAACCCCAAACTCAAGATTTGACTATAAACTGATTATCAGATTCTTAAACCGATTAGGACTAGTGGACCAACCTCTGTCGAATAAGAAATGTGAATGCACAAGGCAAAAAGTTAAAACATACTCTCGAACAGCATTCAATCATCAAAAAGCTCCATCGCACGTTAGCATCGGACACTTCAATACATGGAATGAACGAATTATAAGAACAAAGGCAAATAGCACATAAACAATTGAAGCTCATTATTCCTAACAATTCTGGTTTTTCGAAATGAATAGGTTAGCTCAACTACGCCACTTCAAGATCATCTTGCTTCAACATTTACCAAATAAATCGAAATGTAGAAAATCTGAAAAATCTTAAATTTGTCAACATCGCCATTCTTATCGTTTTCTACGTCTCCTCAGCAAGCAAAAAGAGGTCAAAAAAAAAAAGAAAAAAAAAGCCTAAATTCACAGCAGAAAACAAAGAGCCTGATCAAATAATATATATGCATAAATATAGATATGATGGAAAGAAAGAAAACCCTAAATCTGAGGGGCTGACCTCGGATGATATGCGGAAAGCGGGAATAGAAGGAGAAATGAGGGGTGGAGATGATGGATCTGGAAGAGCCATCGGAGGATGAGTCCGAGTCGGCGTCGTTTATAAAGGGATGGTACCCGTGAGAGACGAAGGCTGGGGTTGTCTGCGACGACCTCCATGCCAGAGATGATAGCCTCCTCCCCGCCACTCTGAGCATCTTCTTCTCCTTTTTACTGCGCTTTGGGGTTTCACCGACCAGAGAGCAAGAGAGAGAGAGAGAGAGATGGATTCTGTCCGTAAAATTTAGGTGCAAATTTTTTCTAGGGGAAGACCCTAAAGAAGGGGCCAGAAATGAATGCTGCTGCCGAGAACCCGACGTCGTTTAAAAGTTGTGCCGCCAAGGCAGGCCCGAAGCAAATTCTACACACGGAAGGAATCACCCTTTTTTTTTTCTTTTTTTCTTTTTCTTTTTAATTATTATTATTATTATTATTTTAGAAACCCGAATTTTCAAAAAAAAAATATATCTTTCTCTCTATTTTAATGAATAACTTTCACTAGTCAATTTTTTAGCTAAATTTAGAAATTATGCCTTATTTTTTTGCTCTAACAGTTATGGTAAAATAGAACTTTTCTTATAACAACCTGTAAGTAATAATATATTATAATTTCTCTTTTTTTTCTACTTTTTTAATATTTTCTCTCCCAAGAAAGAAAAAGAAACGATAAAAAAATAAAAAAATAATACTAAAAAATAATATTTAATTAAGATAGTTAAAATAAATGTTGGGTGAAGTGTGTAATAAAAAACTAGTTAAAATAAAAAAAAATTTGTATTTTGAGTAATTAAATTAAAAACTCTTGCTCAAGATCCCCTTAGTTAGCCATTTTACTTATAGCAAAAATAGCTAGCCAGATGGAGCTATTTTTTGCCCTTTTTTACTGTAAGACTAATCAAATTAACCTTTGATAAACCCGTTGAGAATGCTCTATTTGACGCACCTGGAAATGGTAAAGTCAAACTTTTTCAGAGCGAAGCTCATCGTAAAGTTTGGAAAGCAACTTTTTACGCCAAAAACTCTTGAGAAACATGCTATCTAAATGGCCAATACAAAATTTATATGTGCAACAATATTGTAACAATTTCTACAGCTCGCTCGATCTCCGTCATGGCGTCATACAACTTGTGGAAAATCGTTACGACTTCCCACCCACGATGCGCACACAGGAATACTTCTATCACCTCAAAATGCCAAATAACAGTCAACCGCCTAAGTTACACAGAGCAAGGAATGGTGGCACTGATTTGCACGATAGCCTGCTTTCCGCCAGACCGTACAAAGCACATTGCTAAGAGAAACATGAAACTGCCAGATTCTGCTTAGTAGATACCTATACTTCTCATAATCATATAATTACACATCACAATGCAAAAATATATTCCAGAGGTCAGTATGGAGTAAATGTCTGGCTGAATAATTTTAAAACAGGTATCACTTTAATGGGTTGTTCCCACTCAAACTTCACTCATCTGCAGATCCAGAGGAATGATGGGGAAACGTAGACCACACAACCGCCCATGTCGTCCTTCCGTCAGTTACCTCCTTGACAACTGATGCTGCCCTTTCCACATTGACACGAATTTGATCCTTGCTGTCCCTCTCCCGGATTGTCACCGAGGATGTTGAATCAACAGTGATTGCAAAGGGTACACCAAGTTCGTCGGTTCTTGCATATCGTTTACCAATTGAGGTCCCTGTAAACATCATTCCAACATACAGACAATCAGTAAAAAGTCCATATTTACATGCATTTGGCAGCATTTTCTATCTCATAATTTTTTGAGGCAAAAAATCAACCTTTCTATTGCGATTGGAGTTATTGCAAAACAGAGTAAAGATATTGCAAGGTCATCACCCAATGATAAAGATGGAAGTGAATTTAGGGAAAAAAAAAAAAAGATGGAAGTGAAGCCTAACTATTAAATCCAAAGATGAGTTTTGATAGGCTGATTAAGTAAACATTTTTGGACATGTCAAAAAAAAAAAAGTAAACATTTTTGGAATTCCATGTAAAAGTAAACAAATAAATGATTTACAATGCTACGCAGATCATATGGAGTTTTAACTCTCGAGGGTAGTAGCAATGCCTCCCAAGTGCTTCCCATGTTGCCTTACACACACAATGCCTGGATAAAAATAATACATCCACACACTTCGATCACTTGGACTTCTAGACAACAGGGTAATTATACCTAACTTTAGTGGAAGTACATAAGTCACTAGTTTAATACTATGGATCACAGAAATGGATGAAGAATTGACAAATTACAACTTACATATAAACATATGCGATCAAACAAGCAGATAAGACCACATGCCTATACCAATGTCTATCTTCACACATTTACCCAGTGACCCAATCGAACCAAAGCAAATCAATGGAAAGACAAAATACCTGTAATGTCTATCTTATGTGAGATTCCAGCTGTAGTCAATGACTGAGAAATGACTTTTGCCACCTCCTCATACTGTTGATTCTGAACAAGTGGGAAAACCGTGCATTTTATAGGTGCTACCAGAGGCGTAAAACGGAACACATTAAGCTGTTCATCCCCAGCTTTACTTGGCCTCATGTAGAAAGAATGTTCAAAAAGGCAAAATATTATCCTTCCAATGCCAAAGGATGGCTCGATCACAGATGGTGTGAAAACTCTCTGGTGTTCTTTCTTTATCTCTCTAGAAATTGTGACCATGTTCTTCTTAATGGTCACGTTTTTTTCAAGAGTACACACATAAAACTCCATCTCTCCCTTGGATTCCAAAGTGTCCTTCATTCCCAAAGCTTCTTTTTCATTCATTGCCTGACGTAAAAAAGCAAATAATATATCAAAAGAATGCAGGCACAACATTTTCTAGCAATCATGGCATTAACCAAAGAGGGGCTATTAAAATGTTTACCTCCAAAGCTTCAACCACCATCCTTTGGTTCCCTTTGAATGCGAGGCCCAGCTCTTTTTTCACTGGATTGATAAATAGTTTCTGAAATTATACACCACCACTCAATTAATGTTAGCCTATGTCAAGCAGGTGGATTAAAGAGCCTCTTGGTGTCTTGTCAGATAAGTCATGCACTCATTTCTATAATACTAATTATGACAATGATGTGTATGGTTAATAAACAGAAGCGCTACCTCCACTTCTCTGGGTTCCGGGAATTTTTCCTGAGCCACAAGAGGGACACCACTTTTTTCCTGTCACAAATCAATTAAACAATACTCCATAAGCATGTAATATTATTATTTCGAGATACTAATGCAGATACGCTTAGCATTTTCTTTTATGTAGAACTTTTTCCAAGTCTGATACTGTAGCAGATATGGTGTTAACAGCGAGACAGCAGAAGAATCATCTAACTGATTATGATAAGTATGGAGGAGGGTCAGACCACAATAGCAAGCTTTTGGAACAACAATGTGGCTAAATAAAATTAAACAATCCATTTCATTTTTAAGATCATGACATCTCATCGTTATAGTGATTGGAGCTTAAAAAAATCATAACCATTTAGACTTTCAGACTAATTACAAGAATCCTGAAATAATATCAATCAAATTCTTACCGAGTGAGCACGCAAATCATATGCAGACCTATCTGCAATACCAACACATTCAATCCACCCGTAGGAACACTCAATCTCAGCATCCCAACAGTCGGCGGCATAGTGGGCCATTTCGTTGGCAAGATGCTGCCGGAACCGTAAACGGTTTTTGTCTATACCAAGGCGAGTTAAGAACAGATATACTCTCCCAATGAAGTACCCAAGAGTTTCATTGTTGACAGTCCCCTAGAAGACATTTAACCATAGCATTGCAAAATCAAGCAAGCAGAGAAAGCAGAAACAAAACCAAACCAAGAAAAAAAAAAAAAGGGATGTAAAAGCAGATATTCTTCAAACCAACCCTTGAAACTGCTTCACCCAGTGGAATTCTCTTTGCAGCATGGCCAGACATTTGTTCTTCTCTTGGGAACATCAGAAACTCCAAGTTGGCAACGTCTGAGAATTTCGGGTGGGCCTTGTTTTCAGGATCAACAAAGTGCTCAATCTCCGCTAGTGTGAACTCACGGACTCTCAGAAGGCCTTGGCGAGGAGATATCTGCCCATATGATAAAGCACTTTTAGATTAGCTCTCTCGACGCAAGACAACAGGAGTTGGAAAACATTCTCAGTCCACACAATATAGCCATTTGCATAAAGAAATATCAGTATTAACCCAAACAAAGGCAAGCCCACACACACAAATTTTTACCTCATTTCTGAAAGCCTGACCAATTTGAGCTGCAGCAAAGGGTAGCTTGTTCCCATTGTAATAGTACAAATCCTTAAAATTAACAAATATGCCTTGCGCAGTTTCGGGACGCATATACCTGCAAACAATAAGATCAACCAAGGGTAAGCCCACAAATTCAAGAGATGAACCAAGTCGACCAAAAGAGTCGACCCCACCCCAAAATAAAAGGCTCTTATCAGCTTTTTGACATAACCTATCTCACACATATTTCTATGCCTATCCAATACTCACCCAGGACTCAAGCCAGATGGCCCTATTGAAGTTTGAAACATTAAGTTGAATGGGTAAGGATCAGAGAGCGGGTTCTTCGTGTCTGGAGCTATAATGCCATACTCCTTGATCTTTGCACCCAGCTCTTCGGCAGAGAGATCGTCCAATACCGCAAGTACGCGTTTCAGCTCCGCTGCCTTCTCTGGACTTATGCTGAGGTCTTTCTGAAGTTTCTCGTTGCAAAAGTCCTTGAGCAAGTGGTCTGCACGGTAACAGGTCCCGGTTTTCTCATCCTTAACCATAAGGTCTGTGAATTTGTCAACATGACCGGATGCCTTTAGAACTATCTCTGGTGTCACACATGGGCAGTCCACTTCCAACATGTTCTCCTCTAGCACAAAATGCTGGAAAAAACTACAAAATGAACGAGCTGATTTTGTTTTTAAGTTCTGTTTGAATCTAATTCCTAGCAAAAAAATTAACGTTTTGGTTTATTTTGGAGGGTAATTCATATGTGTTAGAGAGAGAACTTTGGGCTTACCTGGCGCCAGAAAGCGAGGACGTTAGACTTAACGGCACAGCCCGGAGGGCCATAATCGTAAAGCCCAGCAACGCCGCGATAGATTTTGAACGACGGAATATAGAACAAACGCCGTTCCAGAGTGTTCACCACCGCTTGACGGAACGCTTCCCTATTGAGCGAGCCCTCGCTGCCACTGAGAGCGGCTTGGAGCTGCCTCTCGATTGAAGCCTTCTCGAGCTTCAACCCGTTTAATGCTTCGATCGCGGCGTCGATCTCCGGCTTGGCAGCACCGGTGGATTTCATCGCCCGCAATGCGTTGCCTTGTGCTTCGACGACTGATTGCTTCTCGGCCAGAGCTTTGCGGAGAATCTCCTCGGAGGCGTCCATTGCAACCGCGCGGCGGCTGAAGAGGGCGTGTTGGGCTAGTGTTGAGGAGCGACGAGTGCGGAGCCGAGAGAAGAAATGGTGACCAGATGAAACAGATGAGGATATCAGAGAAATGAGTGATCGCATGCGAGCAGTGTGGGCAAGATCGCTAGGGTTTTACTAAAAAAGGCGTTGTGGATTCTATAAGGGAACTGTTTGTGGAGAGGGATAACGCAAGCCCACTCTTGATGCAATATTACCCTGCACCCGATGCGGATACAATACGCTGTTTTTATAGGATAAATGTTTCTTATATTTAATAATAAATAAATAAAAAATCCTAATTTTTTTTTAAAAAAAGGAAAATCATTCCGGTTTCATTAATAGGAGAATGATCATGAACATAAAGCTCTGAAAAAATCATAGCCGAAACTACGGTTTTACAATATCATAGATACATACATAACAATCTTATATTCAAGATCAATTTATGACATCAATATCCACTAACCTGTGACTAATCTTCAGTTGTAAAAACTGATTTGCTCTAAACATACAAACTAATATATAGGTAGCAACATCCATCCTCCTCAACTTGCAAGTTAGGAAATTATTCACATCATCAACCCAAAAGGCCAAGACCACAAAATACATCGAAAAAAAAGAAGGAAAAATAAAGCAAAGGCACAAAAGCCTACAAAACACCGTCAAAGAAAGGCTGTTGGAGAATTCTGGCCAAAGCGCGAAAAAACCACTCACAGGCGCGTGCCAGTCACAATCTGTCGCGGGTTGCCAGAATCAGAAACAACAAGAGCCGTTGGAAGCGGGCAGGGCCGAAGGGCTCTGTGGAAGGGCGCGTGTCAAGGTGGGTCTGACGAAGGGACATAAATCAAGTTTTGAATAGTTCGATCCAAAGAGTCCCGTCTACCTAAAAAAAAAAACACGACAGAAATGATAGACAACTCACCCAGCTCGGTGGTGCTTAAGCATGTAAAACAAAAGAAAAGTTTTTTTTTAAAAAAAAAAAAAAAAAAAAAAAAAAGGGGAGGGGGAAAAGAGCCAAGGAGGGGGGGAGGAAAGTTCTCCCCCTTACGCCCACTCCTACCTACTGTATCTAATAATATTAAAAAATCCTAACTCATAAACAATATATCGTCTCAAGTGTTAGATTTAATAATATCATTTATTACTAACTAACCTGTAATTTAATAACTAACACCATAAGTTATAACTAAGGAAACAACATAGTTATGACTTATGATAAATACGTTTTAATCAATTGATTTATCGATATGACTTTCAAGTAACTTTAGGGAATATAGTGTTTTTTGGGCATTCATATTATCAGAAATGTGATTATTTTCATGTTTGAGAATGATTAAGAATTTGATATGATTTTTGAAAATATAAAATTCTTATATTTAATTTACACATAGTCAATTATTTAATCTTCTCAAAATATTTTTACATTCTCTTTTCAAGTTTATAAAGCTATTTGATGTAAATTATTAAACAAAAAAAGATTGGAAAACAAAATTATATATAAAATGTGATTTTTCTTTCATTTCTTTTTATATATTTATTTATGCTATTTGATTTATTTTCATTATAACCAAATAAAACCAAATAATTTCGATTTTTTTATGGAATTTTTATATACAAATTTTACATTAACAACTTTTTTTTTTTTTGTTCGTAATCAAATAGTTCTCAACTTTTGTGTACAAATTTTACAAATAGTCATAATCAAATTCAAACAAACTCACTAAAATAAGTAATAATAACAAAATTATCACATAATCTAACTTTTATTATATAACAATTTATACAATGGAGAGAGATAGAGATTTTTAGGATTGAGGATTGTGGTTTAAGTAGTGTTTAACGCATGCACAATAAAAGGTTTAGCGCCTTATTAATCAAAGTATGGAATGTTAGCATTATTGTCTTCTAAAATAATAAAACATTATCAAGAGCAAGAAAATGTGGATGCTCACCTCTTTATAAGCAAATCTATATCATCTTTTTGTATTTTGGTTACCTCTAATTGACTGCAACCGAGTGACATAATATTTTAATATTTTCCAAAATCTTAAAAACTTATTTCAATCTCTATCTAACATACGAGGAGACTATTGAATGCGGACTAAAAGCAAGTTTGGTACGCCTAATAATATAATGGAATAGAATGGTTATTTTTATGAAATAATTACTATTTTGTTTGGTTGCATTCTATTTCATGGTTGTTGAGAGTTGCACATCGATCCTTGTGGCCACCCCAACGACGTTTGGCGGATGGCCACGACCACCGTTGTGGTTCTTTTAGGATGGTCGGCCACCAAATTCTTTATTTTTTAAAATAAATACTGGGAATTGTAAGAATTTTGACTCAATTATAATGTGATAATATGTGTTATCATCAAACTAAATAATATGAATAGTTATTTCATTTCAATTCCTTATATTCTTAGTAATAACCATTCATACTCTTAAGGAAATTAGTATTTCGTACATCAAATATGTCATAAATTCTAAAGATTTACTCAGTGTAATACCTCAATATATTATATAAGATATAATACGGTTCATTTTAAATAAACAACTTAAATGTGACAACAAATGATATATATATATATATATATATATATATATAAAGAAGAAAAAAGAATAAGGATTATGGGAGAGCAATGCTATATAGTATATACAAAATCTTTATCTCATAGCTCTTCCATAACACTAATGTAATAGTTTTAATCAATCTTTAAATTCTTTATTTTTATTGTTTTAAACAATAATTTATCTAAGGATTGGTTGTGCCAACATTAAAAGATAGTTACGAGATAAAAATATAATTTATAACATTATTAGGATGATTAACGCCTTAACCACCCATTAAGGTTTGTAAGATCATCTATTTTATATAATTATTAGTTAAAGTTAGCGCATTTAACATACACGTGATGATAACGTTGATGTGACATTTAAAACTTTAAATAATATAATTGCGTTGACTTCAAATAAATGGAAAAAAAATCTTTATTTGTCAAAATAATATAAATAAAGTGGTTCGGCAACCCCAACTAATTTTTTTTTTTTTTCTGGTTCGTTTGTTTGAAGCAAAAAAAGTTTTATCGTTACGATCTGAACCATTCATCATAAATTTAGATAAAATATATGAGATATGGTGCAATATCCCTCAATCCGAATTTAAAAATATCAACTGTAACCTTCCATCTCAGGCACTGCCTCTTCGCTGTAGATGCACTACAGGCCAGCCATTAGTAGTGAGTCAGCACTCAGCAGCTATACACACCATTCCCGCGCCAGGAAACTTTTCCATTTTTAGTGTGAAAGAAGAAGAGGGAAAAGTTGAAATTTCAAAATCCAATTTGCCAAACAAATTCCCCTTGAAAGACCCGCTTCACCTCCCATTCTCCCACCACACCACACACATCCAGGCGATCCCTACCGTCAAAATCATCGTCGGCTCCGTCGCTCATCGTAAACCTCCATGGCATATGTCAGAGAGCTCCCGTGCGACGGGGACGGGATTTGCATGGTATGCAAGAAGAGGCCCACCCCCGAGGAGACCCTCACGTGCAAGACATGTGCCACACCCTGGCACGTCAACTGCATCTCCTCCCGCCCTGAAACCCTAGCCGATGCCCTCCAATGGGAGTGCCCGGACTGTTCACAGCTTTCCGATCTCCTTCCGCCGCCGATGGACGGCGAACCGGTCGTCGCCGGAGGATCGGGGAGTTCCGGAGACCTGATCTCGGCGATCCGGGCGATCGAGTCGGACCGGTCGCTGACCGAGCGGGAGAAGGCAAAGAGACGGCAGGAGCTGATGTGTAGAGGCGCGGGACCGTCCGATGGAGACGGCGACGCGAATTCCAAGAAGGGAAAGGAGACAATCGACGGCAATAATGACGTTCTTGGCATCATCGATAGCAGTTTCAACTGTTCGTTTTGCATGCAGTTGCCGGAGAGGCCTGTCACGGTGGGTGCTTTCGCCTGCGTTCTTTTCTAGAATTTCTGGTTCTGTTTGCCAAAATAACCGTTAATCAAATCACACTGTGCAAATGCATTGCGTAGTGGGTGTTTGCTTTCCAGTCGGCACTGCATTCTCCGTCGTAGATATTCGATTTTGTTGGGTTTCTTGTGGAGTATCTTTTTTGACAATCTTCTTGTACTTTCGGTGGTTTTAATTGTGAACAAAGTCGTAAAAACACGTGAAACGCTGTCGTTTTTTTGGTAGGGCGCTGTTTAAAAAGGAAATTCAGAGCTGAGAAAACCATCGCGGAAGAGTTTAACTGGGGTTTTCGCTGTTTGGAAGTAACTAACAGTTCCTTGGCCTCTTCCATATATAATGTCCTAAGTTGATTTAGTGTTATCAACCATCAAATGCTATTCTAGTAATTAATCCATTCGAGGTTCAAGAATTTTATATAGATTACTTTCCATTATGATGTACTATTTGAATTTAGCACTGTCTTTTTTGTAATTGTTTCATTTACTTCTTTCATTTAGTGCATTTGCTGGTTTAATATTAGTTATTATACGCGTTATGGTTAAAGAGTAATTGGGTCGTAGTTGTAAGAGGCAGTTTCAAGGCTGTTTCTGATTTTGGAACACGTTCATACTCCCACCTTTTCTGTGTTTCAGACTCCTTGTGGTCACAACTTTTGCTTAAGGTGCTTCCAGAAATGGATTGGGCAGGGCAAGCGCACTTGTGCAAATTGCCGCCATCCCATTCCAGCCAAGATGGCAAGCCAACCTCGGATCAACGCTGCGCTTGTCATTGCCATCAGAATGGCAAAGATGACGAAATCTAATGCTGCAGGAGGCCCACCAAAGGTTTATCATTTTGTCCGTAATCAAGACCGTCCAGATAAAGCATTTACCAGTGAACGAGCAAAGAAACGTGGAAAGGCTAATGCAAGCAGTGGAAAGATTTTTGTCACAGTCCCCCCTGATCATTTGGGGCCAATCCTTGCAGAAAATGATCCAGGGAGAAATCAGGGCGTGCTGGTGGGGGAGAGTTGGGAAGGTAGGCTGGAATGTAGGCAATGGGGTATCCATCTTCCTCCTGTTGCAGGGATTGCTGGGCAGTCGAGTTATGGTGCCCAATCAGTGGTCCTCTCTGGAGGCTATCAAGACGATGAGGACCATGGGGAGTGGTTCCTTTACACAGGGAGGTATATTCTTGTCTGCAGGATTGATGCTCATACTTGATTTCTGTCTTTACTGTCTATTTGGCTTGCTTTTCACTGCAATTTTATTCTTAGTACAAGACAAATTCCTCAAGTCAACAAGTTTCATGCATCTATGTGGAGATTTCATCACGTGTTTGTATGAGATAAAGATTTTTTACAGTGTATTTTGGTCGCAGGAATGGTAGTCTTGGTTATATCAATTGAAATTGAATAGTGAAGTTGGGATGTGCATTTTTTGTTCCTGGTTTGCTGCTCATGTCCTAAACATGTTGTCCCCCTTCCCTGTACAGTGGTGGAAGAGACCTCAGTGGCAATAAACGTACAAACAAGGATCATTCTTTTGACCAGAGATTTGATAAGGTGAATGAGGCATTACGAGTAAGTTGCCGGAAGGGTTATCCTGTTCGGGTGGTAAGGTGAGTCATGTTAATTAAGTTTTTGATAATTTGGTTATTATCCAACTGCACGTGGGCCTGTAATTGCTAAGGCTTATAAAAAATTTCTTACATGTAGAAAACCTCTGTGATAAGTTACTTGCATATCAAATCCCTGTATCTTCATTTTATGGATTAAACATCAAAAATAGAAAACAATGCTTCATTGCCTTTGATGTCATTCTATGGTGGTCATCTAGTGTGTGCAAATCAAAGTCACAGGACAATTGTGGTTTTCAACTTCTGTGATTTTTGGTAGCATACACAGCAAAATGTTAGACATCAGCAAAGCTAATCAGCCTATTCATTTTCATTTACATTTTGGTTTCCTTTGAAAGTTATAGTTATTGAGCTTGATATACTCTCAAAAATGGGGGGTGGGGGGAAGTTGCATATACTCTCTTTGCAAAAAGTTTCCCAAAAGGTTGGGTCAGCTAACCATTTTACTATTGTACTTACATGAGAATTTCCTTAACTACTGAGTAGCAATTGCCGTTTTCATTATCAGTTCCTTAACAGAAGATCATCTTACTATATGAGATACTATTTTGCACAAAACTGTTCCTGAAGGTGTACCTCTTCTACTTCTATCAGAACATTTTATCTTTTTCTTAATTAGTTTTTTTGGGCAGGTCTAACAAGGAGAAGCGCTCTTCTTATGCCCCGGAAATAGGATTACGATATGATGGGATTTACAGAATTGAGAAATGCTGGCGGAAAAATGGGATCCAAGTAAGATACTCGTGGTTGAAATAAAAATACATTGAAATAACCACTTGGCCTGTGTTCTTGCTGAACTTGTTCACTGATGAATGTTTATTGTATTAGGGATATAAGGTATGCAGATATCTTTTTGTTAGATGCGACAATGATCCTGCCCCATGGACTAGGTCTGTTATTTCCATTTCCACCATCTCTCTCTCTCTCTCTCTCTCTCTCTCTGAGTATGTGTGCGCATGTGCATTGAACTTAATTTTTGGAGATGAAATGCAGTGATGATCATGGGGACCGTCCAAGACCATTGCCGGTCATTAAGGAGATAAAGGATGCAATTGACATAACTGAACGGAAGGGATCTCCATCCTGGGACTATGATGTAAGCTATTGTTCTTTTACTTTGCTGTTGGGCTCTTATGGTGTTTTGCTAAGCAGCGAGCTATGGATTTTCAAATGTCCTAAAATGTTCCATTTTGACTCTCAGGAGGAAAAAAGTTGCTGGATGTGGAAGAAATGTCCACCACCTAGCAGAAAGCAGGTTGATGATGGAGATTCAGATGGTGGGAAGAGAACAAGGAAACCGAAACGGCAAGCAAAAAATATGTCTGTAAAACAGAAACTTCTAAAAGGTTTCTATTCTTGCCTAATTCACATTTACTAGCTGCATTTTCGTCACTCTATTTTGATGCAATCATTATGATCTTGTTTTAACCCACTATACTGTCCTATTTACAAAGAAAATTGTGGTTGTGTAATTGACCATGCAGAGTTTAGCTGCCATATCTGTCGGAAGGTGATGTCTTTCCCACTTACTACTCCTTGTGCTCATAACTTTTGCAAAGCTTGTCTAGAGGGTGCCTTTGCTGGTCAATGTTTCATGAGGCAGAGGACATGTGAAGGCAGGCGAACATTACGAGCACAGAAGAGCGTCATGAAATGCCCTGTGTGTTCAACTGACATAGCTGACTTTCTTCAGAATCCCCAGGTATGCTAGGCAGATCTATACACTCATTTGGATTTTTAACATCAGGTTGACTACACAACGGAATAGGAACACAGATAGATGGATCTTATTAGTAGTTGGTTGAGTTGAGTGTCTACATTTGGTTACCCGGGAGGATGCGGCTTGGGTATGCGCTTAAGTTTTCCATGGAAGTTGAACTAGTTTATTCTGTCCTACATGGCATTTATAATGAATTGATTGGATTCATAGTATTTGAGTTAAGTGGTTTGTTTCTAAAACTTGTTTGTCTTAGGACAATTAATAGATGACATCATTTTTGCCTCTTTTTGTTGAAATGTTCGGTCAAAATTGTAAGGAGTTGTAGAATCTTATTGATGATATCTGAGTTTGTGTCACAGGTTAACAGAGAGCTCATGGACTTGATAGAATCACTACAAAGCAGAATTGTAGAGGAGGAAAATGTTGAGCTGAGTGAAGAAGAATCACAAGGAAGAATCGTAGAGGAGGAAAATCTTGAGGAGCAGAGCGAAGAATCTGATGGCAGCCGTGAGAATCTGGATGAAAGCGAATTGAATTGTGCAATTCTGGAGGAAGTCAAAGACATAGCTCAGATTGAAAATGGCATCCGACAAGCAGACAAGCCGAAAAAAGCAAGAGGTGGCAAATGTACATTAAAGCGTGGTAGAAAGAAGGGAAGGACATCCCCTAAGCAGCCTGATGCTGCTGATGTCGAGAATGGTGTTGATCCTCTGAAACCTAAAATGGCTGACAGTAAAGAACCAGAAGATCCTGCAATACAGAGCAAAGTCCGGCAAACTTGCAAACGGAAACAATACAAGCATGGAGATGGAGGCAACTCGTCAACATTGGCTCTTGAAGTGAAGACCAGAAGCAAGAGGGCTAAAATGCAAGTGGTAGAATGAATTGATTGCCTGTCAAGTCTGCTTCATGTTCGAATGACAATTAGAGCTTGATATCATGCCTTTTGTTATTTAGTTATGGTACCTTGCCATAGTACCTTTCTTCTCTCTCTCAAATTTGGTTGGTTGGGGAAAGATGAGCAGTCAAAAGCTCTTCTTTGCCTAGTTGCAGAGCTGGTGTCATTGTACATTTTTGCAATTTAAGAAGTGTAATGCTACACTCTCACTTTCTCACACCCATCTCCACTCTTCCTTAAATGACTTTTAAAATCATTATTGAATTAAAATTCAATAAAGATTTATTTTAAATCTAATGGTGGATTTTAAAGTCATGTAAGAGTGAAAAAATGGGTGTGAAAATGTGTGTATCCATGTAACATGGTACTTTGAAATAAATCAAACCCCATTGCTCTTTTGGAAAGGAAATGATTGCAGGTCGATGCCTCAATGACACGACACAACATGATCCACGACAAAGAAAACCTCCATTTTAACAAATTTAGATGCTTCTATTTGGCTGTCGTTACTTCTCAGCCAATCTTTTTAACTTCAAGATGTTAACTAGAGCTAGTTGCTTGGCCGTTGGAAATTCTGTAAAGGAACTTTGTTGAATGCTCATGTATTATCTTAATAGTCTTTACTCTGTAATGGTGTTGGTTCAATAAGCGATTTTTTTTTTTTATTAGCAATGCATTTTATTAGTAAGTGTAGAAAGTTGCAACCCTAATATACGGGATATATATATATATAACCCCCCGCTAATGATTAAAAGAACACAAATCTACTTCAAAAAAGTTTTTTAAAAAATGATATTGTACACCCTGGTCCATATATTAAACGATTTAACCAAAATGTTTCTCATGACCCTCAAAACATCTTGCATTCGTTTCTCCATATGCTCCTCATTAAGAGACAAAAATAAACCATGAAATACCTTTAGCGTACCATTTGAGGGGCGTCAATTTGCCTGTGTTTCTCAAAACTTGTTTATATTCGATCATCTAGGAATTGACATTCAAACATCATAATAAAGGTCGTCATGACCTCACAAATAAGCAATTGACGTGCCCAGAAGCTTAGAGAACCAAATGGTAGCCCTAGAATATGACATCCAAACATCATAATGTTGAAGGTTATAAAATTTGATGTGGGATGTTCAACCCCCAAATTTACTTTTTGCATATGATATTTGCAATAGTGAGAAAAAGAAAAAATCTTGCTTGCAGAAGTAAGAAGAAAAGATTACAAGTTCTACCCTTTAGGTGTTGGCTCTGGTGGGATCAGGTATTTATTCGATTGGTCCCAGGTCAAATTCTTGAGAGAAAAAAGAAAAGAAAAAGACATTCTAATTGCAAGCAAGATATTTTTTACATTCTTCATGCGTTTAGATTAATGTTATGGGTGTTGTATAGAATTTACATAACATTACCTACCTCAAAAACCTCTCTCCAATTCATACAACCTCCTGTCTAAATCAAGGTGTATTTTTTTTTTTTTTTTGGCGCACATCTCATCCTAGTTAAGTTGCTAACTGAACTTTTGTTGCTCAAGTTTCTCAAGCAAGACTTTCTTCTCATCTTCCGGCAGAGAATTGAACATGAAAACAGATTTGTCACCAATGTCATCCTTGAAAACAAGAGTGTATCAGTAATGTGCCACTGACATTGATGTTTAATATTGTAAATCTTACTTGATAGGTAATCACTAACAGTAATTTCGGTAATTGAAAGTTTACCTTAATTGGCTGGGTAAACTTCCTTCCGGCAAATATCACAAAAAGGGCCATCCATGAACCTAGCAGAGTAAGTTTTACTCCATCATCCATCAAACCAGTCTGTGAATTGCAAGTGTAACCCATTAAAGGTCTAAACAAAGCAGAACTTAAATTCTTGGAATGGAAGATGAGAAAGAGAGAGAGAGAGAGAGAGAGAGAATCATAACAATCCAATTTTCACACAAGAAAAAGAATAAATGAATAAGGCAGACTTGTCAAACATGATGGTGTGCTACAAAAAGGGAAGTCATAGGAAGTATTTATCAAATAGCAAGTCGAATTCCTTTTGCACATATATGTGGTGTTACAATAGTTATTTAATTATGGATGAGGTACCTGCAAGGTGCATAAAACTGGTCAATTTTTTTTTTTTTTTGAAGAAAGAATTGTTTATGTGCTCTCATCATATTGTTAAAAGGATTATTTTGAATAAATGCAAGAAGAATACCAGGTGCCCAAGAAGAAGTGTTGGTATAATAAATGTGAGAACTCCAGCTTCCAGCTTTCCATAGCAGAGGCCTGTTTGGAGAAAATGTCTGAAACACTTACTATATGCTGCTAAATTGTTCCATGGTACATACAACTTCAAAAGCCATAAAAATATAAAATAAACAAAAGAGAATACTGCAATACGAACTTACATTATTATAAGAAATCTCATCACTAAACCGTTGATCCTAACATTGTTAAAAAAATAAAAAATAAAAAATAAAAAAAGATTTATGTGAGAGACACAGAGAGAGGTTTAATTATCTTACAACAGTTTCTGGTGTTACTTCACAATAATCCAGAGCATGATTAAACAAACAATATCCTTAATTTATATGGCAAAAAAACAGTGGAAAAAATTTCAAAATTATAACTTCATTTTGAAATTGATTTATGAATATTTCACTACATAGCGATCATATACTATAAACAAAGATCATCCATTATATGATAAAAAAACATCACACCCCATCAATTTTTTTTTTCAACAAACAACTAAACACATAGACCTTCTTATTAGACCAACTCAAACTCAAACTCCTAGAGACAATGCAGAGGATGATAAGCACATGAGGTAATAACCCGTCAGACAAAATATGAGTTTGAGGGTAATATGATGAGTGACAGCATACGTCATGGGTAGTGTGGTGGAAGAGGTGGTAGAGGAAGAAGGAGAAGTAGTAATGGAAAAAAAAAATCGACGTTAGTCGTGTTAAGGCTCTAATACCATACGTTAGTCTTCTTCCTAATGCTTATCATCCTGTGCATTGTCTCTAGGAGTCTAAGTTTGAGTAGGTCTAATACTTCATACTTTTAAGTTGTTAAACACTGAAATTGACACAAAGAACAAAAGTAAAAGGATTTCAACCAATTAAAGCAATGAAAATGAATTGGATTGATTCTCAACTTTCTCTTTGGCACAGCGGAGAACATAAACAAGAGATTCTAATGATAAATTATGCGGTTGAGATTTAAAAACATGAAGGTGATTCAAAAGTGTTACAAAGAAACTGGAGTTATGTCAAAAAGTCAACCAGTCTACATTGATGGCTCAGCCCTTGCCAATTAACTGAAGGAAATACTAAGCTCAAACTCTTCCTTTTTTGATTCAACCATTTCAAAAAGGAACCTGAATTTTCCAAGCGTGTGAAATTTGACATTATACATTAACACTATCAGTTGAATATGAATTGAATTTAATACCGGACCAATTTCACATATCAAATGATCACAAAGAGTTGGAGGTCAGGCTGCAGTATTGTATGATAACTCATTTAACTTGAAACATTACAGCGAATCACAAAAAAAATATGGTTACAATTTAAATTAACTGCAATATTACCTTCTTTGAAGACAAGTCCTGTCAGTGATGCAAAGAGAGGACCAATAAACCAGACAGCTGAGGGGTTATGGATGACATATTGTATTAAGTTTTCACCAGCTGGTAGAGCAAGGAATGTGTAAGTTGCCAAAGATCCAACAACACCGAGAGCCCATAGTGCTTGAAGAGTACGCTTGATCTCAGTAACATAGATGTGAATCAAAAATAATGACAAACCCAACCCACTGGCCCCAATCGTATAAAAAAGATTAAGATTTTGCTTAATTATATCACTTAACACAGAGTCATCAGGCAAAAGTGCAGCTGAGGCAGCAACTACAAATGACACAGCAGCAGTCACCAATCCTGACCTGTATAAAATAACCTGTCACAGCAAGCAAAGTGTCACTAAGACACTCAAGTGCAAACCCCCACCACCCCATAACAATATCCGTGCTTCTAGTCTAAGGATTGCAATTCGTGTTCGTGTGTCGGGTTCAGATCGTGTCGAAATATGGGTATAAAACTATATAGGTCAACCTTAACTCAGTCCATTTAATTAAATGAGTCAAACCCCTAAATCCTAACCCACTAATTTCATGTTAGGTTTATGTTGGATTTGCAGGTCATATAAAAAATTGTCAGCCCTAATTTCCACCTTCATACATTTCTTATCCGTTAATATATTTAGAGAAATACTACATGAACTCCGTCTTTTACACTCCAAGTGTAACGACCCAGGGAAAAGCGCTACCCACATCTGCGCTATTACTCCAAAAAGACTAGTCAATTTAGAGTTTCCATAGAATTCATTATAAAGCCCAGTTTCACCTAGTAACTAGGCAATGTGGGACTTAGCACCCATAACTATTTCTATAAGTCATCCACTCTATGTGGGCTTTTTCTTATCTTCCCAATATGGGATCGGGGTGTTACAAACTCCCCCTCTTAAACTTCTGACGTCCTCGTCAGGTCCACGTCATGCAGTGCTCTAGTACCACATGAGCTGGTGTTACTAGGTGGCTCTGATACCACTTGTAATGACCAAGAGAAAAGCGCTAGCCACATCTGCGCTATTACTCCAAAAGGACTAGTCAATTTAGAGTTTCCATAGAATTCATTATAAAGCCCAGTTTCACCTAGTAACTAAGCAATGTGAGACTTAGCACTCATGACTATTTCTATAAATCATCCACTCTATGTGGGCTTTTTCTCATCTTCCCAATATGGGATCGGGGTGTTACACCAAGTGTTTACTCCTAACGTGTCAATTGCATAAAGAGAGTACGCAGATGGTATTACAACAACATTGTAGCAGAAAGTTGACGCGAAAACTGCCATATTAGGGAGTAAACACTTGAAAGTGTAAAGAGGGAGTTCATGTATTATCTATTTGCATGACACAAGACCTTGTGTTTAATTTTCATATTTACTTCAAGATCGGCACCGTAGAATTTGAACTTATGTTTACTTCCAAAAAATTAAACGAATTAACAACACATCTTATGCGAATATAAATTAAGACAATCTTATAACACCCTTTATGGCTCACATTAATATTTTCCAGAAATTGTTTGATATCTAAAATTCTAAACATAACACAACATCAATCCCTCCGTCTGTTAAGGTTCCTAAAACTTTTGTTCTGAGTAAAGAAATTCAATCATCAAAAAAAAAAAAAAAAAGTTCCTAAAACTCTAACCACAGATACAGGCATCTCGATCGACCTCATTACCATATGATTCATATATATATATATATATGCAACCAACACTTGGATACTAACAAAAGAGAAAACTCATATCAGATGCCCAATAAAATGATTAACAGCTTCAATTGAAAGGCGCGCACGCCCACAGAGACGTACACATGCAAACAAAAACTGAAAATGTGACAAACAAGACAAAACGTGTATGCACCTCTCTAACGTCAGAGGGATCAACCGTCCAAGGGCTGTAAATTCCCTGATAAACCGTCCGATCAGAGGAGCTCTCTCCCAGAGCCTTGCACTTTAACGACCCAGTTCGAACCGTAACCTTAGCTGCTGCTACTGAAGAGGAAGACAGTAGTGAAGGGTACGAAGTTCTAGAATAATCATACCCACTGAGCTTCGGGGGACTGATCACCGCCATGGTTGCTGCTGCACATGATAACACTCGTGATGCCATGTCCGTGTCCAGAATCCACAACGTACGACTTCCTCGCGAATAAATTTCGGCCTCATAATTAAATCCGAAAAGGAGACGAAACGGACCGCAACTCTTTGGTTCGGATTAACACGTGTCGCAATCCCCCCAATTAATATCACAATCCAAATCCTAATAGGACACAACCAAAACCCGGAACAGACGGTAGCTCTGGCTTGGATTGTTTACGTGTCGCAATCCCACTGGTTAACCACACTCTGAATTCTAAAAGGAGACGAACTCCATACAAAAGTATAAAACAAGCAGTCTACACAGTTTTGCAAAGCATTGGAGCATCCGAAGGGAAGAAAACGAACAGAGTCAGGTACTCTCTCTCTCTCTCCTGTTCTTGCGCAAGTTTTCAACTAATTAGTCTAGAAAAGTATTGCTTTTGCGATTGCGAAGATATCAAATCATTGATCTTATATTTTCTCTACAGTTACTACTCATCAATCATCATGGGTGCAATTTTCGAAACTGAAGAAGAAGAATCAAAGATCAACGAGAGCAAGAATGTTGGGTCTCCAACAAAGCCACCATTGCTGTTCTTTTTTGGAGAACTCTCCGGGGAAACCAAGCATGGCTTCTTTGACCCAATACGACAGACCTTCGACGTCGTTCACCTTCAAGAACTTGAATGTCAGGCAGAGTGTCTTGCTTCTCGACACGGTTGGCTACTCATATTATCAAGAGAAACCTCTTCTCTCTTTTTCTTCAACCCCTTAATGCGTCGAAGAATTGATCTCCCGTATAGCAATCGTATCATCACTGCCGCGGCATTCTCTGCCCCTCCTACTTCCCCTAATTGCACTGTTTATGCAATTAAATCCTCCACTTTCAATGATGCATGCGAGCTTCATATCGACACTTTTCTTATGGGACAAGAAAGCTGGATCCCCCATTCATATAAATCTACTACAAAACCCCTCATAGGTAATGTTGTTCAAGCAGTTTGTAGCAAGGAGGTTTTGTACTGTGTGGATTCACGCGGAAGAGTCGGTGCCTTTGATGTGAAGATTGGGAATTGGACCCTTTTTCCGAGCAAGGAATTTCAGAAGGTTTGCACCATTTCTCTGGTGGAATTCAATGGAGATATATTTGCAGTAAAGAAAGGAGGTTATGGTGTTATTGAGAAGCTTTATAAATTGAGTATTGAACATGGGATGGCGGCTTGGGAGGAGGAGAAGGACTTGGGTGATTTTTCAGTGTTTGTTGGTCCATATGTGTCATGTGGTGTGTTGGCTCCGAATGAAGAGACGAAGGAGAAGCTTTTTGTTGCCGACTGTAGACCCGAATCCAAGTGTGTCGTCTACAACGTTGATGGAATGGACTACAAGAAGGCTAGCAGGTTTATTGGCGGATCCTTCAGTTGGTGGTACACTCCGGTTTGGATTGAAAGGTGAAACAATCTCGTCGGATTGAAGAAGCTTTTTGTTGTTGTTGCCAACTCTGATTTTGAAGAAGCTAGCTTCTTGTTTTTTAGTTTTTGTTATTTTGTTTTAATTTTCCGTAGAAGGTCTTTCTATTTAGTTTTGATTTTTTTTTTCAGTAGAAATAAACGGTGTAATTAAAGATTACTATTTTCCATATTATATTGAATGCTTTTGTTATGGATTGATTGCTTTAACATTTAAGATTATTATTATTGGAGGAGTTTTTATTTTCTAGGAATCTAGTATATATATAAAAGAAATTGCTAGTCTTTATTGAATTTCTCTTGGTAAAATTGACTCATGTATGCATAAAATCTACCTGGGTTTAGAATTCCATTGTGGATTTTTGTTTAAAAAAAAATAAATAAAGAAAGAAAAAAAATTGTAACCGGGGTTGCTAATTGCTATTCGAAGCTAAGTTGTGATTGGTTGGGTGAGCATGGCGTTGAACCATTTGGACGTTAGAGAATAGAGATAGGCCGTAGGCGTCTATCAATGGGCCTTGGTTTTGCATAGTAAGCTTCATGGCCGGACAGCATGTTGGACTTTGTTATGATCCAAATTAGTTGCATACGCATGCCCAAATTCACCCAATGCACAACTTTCTAGACTTTGGACTATTATTTGTCCCAAACAAAAGGTCTTATGTGTATGTGGACAGAGTTAAAATTGGCCCAAGACCAGTCTTTTTTGGAGCATTCAATTGGGCTCAACAAATTCACTCTATATTTTAATTATAAAATTATTTATATATATATATACTTTTAATTACACACTTTTTTTAAAACACTTATATTCCGCTCTATATTTTAAACATCTACCTTCACTATTAATACTTAGCTTCCCTACACTCGCGACGGAACCCATTGGATTGATATCTAGTTCCACTAGTGGCATAGGCAGTTTGATACATATCTAGGCATAGGTGCAAACTATAAATGATAGAGGAAAGACAAAGTTTTGTTATATTAAAGTAATATTAAGATAATTAAAAGTGATACCCTTCATTTATTTGTTTACATGACCGTAAAAAAAAAAAAAAAAAAAGATTTTAACTAGTGACTATCAGATTGAACTATCCATCAAAGACCTTTTGCTTTTCTTAAACACCAAATGAGTATCTTTCATGTGATTTTTTATGACTTTATTTATTTATATTTAAGGTAGAGAATGAGCTGCTAATGCTTTAAGCCACTTCACATTAAATTTAGTCGATTTGAGCAGCATATGAATAAGCAATGGCGGAGTTAGGATTTTAGTTCAAGAGGGTCAAGATTTTTTTTTTTTTTAATTTAAAAAAAAAATGTATTAATAAAAAAATAAAGTGGAACAAAAAATCATTAAGAATATTAAAAATAATTTAATAAAATTTAATTGTTATTTAAAACATATAAATGTAACTTATAATTTATTTTGTCATGCCTAAAGTGAATTTTTTTATTCAATTGATTACGAAACTTTTCAAAAAATATAAATTGTAAGAAGAATCATATAATTGCAACTTGCAACTTCTTGATTAGAGGTTCACATAATCATATAATCACAATTCGCCACAATGGTTTAAATATATACTTTAGCTTTTATTTGGGTCAGCGCATTAAATAAAAATAATTTTAAAAGTTCATTTTGTGTCTCTTAAAAAATGATGTGCATTTTTTTTTTTTTGTGATATGTCCACACAAGAAGAGTGAGGGGGAATTCGAAATTCAAACTAGTAACACCCGTTTCATGATCAACAAGTTTTGATTATTCTTGAAAAGTCATCTAGTCGGTTCACTAAAAAACAAAAGAAAAGAAATCATGAAATGAACTACTTAAGCACTTTTTTGCCCCCACTAAAATGCGTTAAAAACAAAACAATGATACTTTGGATAAAACAGAGCGTTTGGAGTCTACGAATTAAAACAAACGAGTTTGTGGCAGCCAACCTAACAGGTCAACTGACAACAAAGCTAATTTAAATGGGGCGTTTTGAATACATAAAAATTAGGAAAGCTATCATCGTCTTCGACACTTTGTCTAACCTAAAATCCAGGAAGGCTGAAACTGTGACAAAAAAAATTGTTTATGGTGCCGCATGAGTTGTTTGCGGTTTGTCCCTGAATTCTAATGAGCTGGTGGTTGAAGGTAATGTCTATTGCCCATTATAAATGGTTGAGAGTGGACATTTACGGCATGAGTAATGATGCAAAGCACGCGGCGTGCGTGGCACGCCCACGCACGCCAGTGCAAAAAAATTTTTTTTTTTTTTTTTTTTTTTTAAAAAAAAATAAAATAATAATAAAATAATAAAAAAAAAAAAATTTGTGCCTGGCGTGCATCACTGTTGATGCACGCCAGGCGTGCTTTCCATCATTACTCTTAGGGCATATATAAGATTTTCTACGAAGGTTAAGGGAAGTTTTTAAGGGTTGAGGGGGCATTTTACCCCTCTCGGCCCCCCTCCCTCGGCCTATGCGACTATGCGAGTAAGCATTAGTAATTTCAGTTGATGTCATCCAAGTCATTTAAATATTCTATTTCAAAATTTCAAATTTGAATTTAATAGTTTTTTTAAAAAAACATTTAGTAAATGAATAGTTATGTACTAAATTTAACACGAGTAATCATATATGTTTTTCTTATGTCATTTAAAAAATGATGTGATTTTTAAAATTACTAGTAGACTTATGATTTATTACTATTAAATTTTAATTAAATAGTATTTTTAAAAATCTTCTTATTTTTGAAATGACAAAATAATAATAATAATAATAATTTTTTTTTTTTTTTAACATTACTCGAATTATAATAACCGCTCATATTTTTCTTTTTCGAAATGATTGAATCAGAATTATGAGATGCAATTTCTTTTGCTCCGATTTTAAGAATTAAGAATGGGTGTTTGTTATTTTGGAGGGACTCGGAATTCCCACGTTCCTTTGCTTGCAAATTGCGACGAACCGTATTTGATGGAGTTGGCTTTTCAAGATTTATCATGATTAAGGCTGGTGAGTATTTTCTTTGAAAAAGAAGGCAAGGGGCCGCAAAAATTGACGTGGGGAAGCCGAAAGCACACAAAAAACCAGAGAATGGTCCACAAACATCACACATGCATTGAAGCCTGTCTCTATCGTATCGCGCCAATCCCAATATGAATCCAATCCGACGAGGACAAGGCCATGCTTGCATAGGAAATCGTGCTGCTAGTAGACAGTGTTCACGCTTGGGGCTTTTATTTATTTAATAAATAAATAAAAGGCGAAGACAGAAGCTTCTTTTGTTTTTGTCGGTTTCTGCCTTCTTTTTTCATTCAAGCCAAAGCCACTTTATTTGGGCTTTCGACGATTTCACCTGGCCTACTAGAGTTTTGCTTTCTCCTGCAAGTGGGCACGGCCCACTGGAGCTCCTGCATGCGTGCTTCTCTCTCTCTCTCTCTCTCTCTCTCTCTCTCTTTCCTTCCTCTTCTTCTATGGGGGTTTAAGCCTTTAAGTTAACTGAAAAAGAAAGGACTAATTTATTACTATTCCTGGTCTCTACCTACTGGTGACCCTTTTCACATCTCTCTCTTTCCTCTCTAGAGAAATTTAAAAGCCAAATTTCTTGTAGCCGCTTTTTTTTTTTTTAAGAGACCTCAATTGAA
The DNA here is from genome assembly GCF_901000735.1 of Corylus avellana. NCBI lineage: Eukaryota > Viridiplantae > Streptophyta > Magnoliopsida > Fagales > Betulaceae > Corylus > Corylus avellana. The sequence goes on along the minus strand of NC_081544.1, from coordinate 36,509,257 downwards.
AAGAAAGGACTTCAATTCTTGTCACAAACCCAAAAACCAAAAAGAATAATGCATGGTTAATTCAATCATAAGGTAGTTAGCCACTCGCAATTCGCAAAGACGCGTAGATCGAGCAAGGCTCGCATGACCACAATTGTCACTACCTATTAATTTTGGGTTTCTTAAAAAAGAAAAAGAAAAAAAAAAGTCGTGTTTGTTTGTCTTCAAATATATTAACATTCAATTTAAAACACAAAACATACATCTAATCATAAAAAAATAATTTTAACTTTTAACTTTTAATTTATGTACACCAACAAATTACTACATTTTTTTTTTTAAAAAAAAAAAAAGCATATTTGAGTTTCATTCATATTACATGCAACATTACTTTGGTGTGTCCCGGCTGCTAGATGTAATTAAGATTCTTGGTTGGTCCACCTTAATATTTTGCACTTAATTGTAAGATGCTAACAGAACCAACCTCACATAATGAGATATCATAATTAGTGTATTTTAAAGTTTAGCATGCTGATAAAGTGTTCCTTATAAAGTTAAAATTTCCAATTTTACTATTTCTTTACAATGTTTTCAACATGGAGAATCAGCATCAAAGTTGTTACAACAGCGTACCTTTTTTAAACAAAAAAGAAAAAGAAAAAAAGAAAAAGAAAAGAAAAGAAAAAACCTTTTTAGTTATATATTGTGTGTTTTTTTCTTCTTTTTAATTTTTGAATTGTGATAATCTTAGTGATTTGACAGAAGCCAGACTCCCTTATATTCCATCTTTTGGTGTCGAAATGACAGCACTTTCGAATTTTTGATGATATTGCAATAAGAATAATAAGATTTTGACCAAGATTGTGACGTTATGGTTTGAGCCCAATTAAGGAGATAAAAACCAAAATAAGAAGGAAAACAGAGGAGGTCCACTTGATCAATGTAAAATTTATGTTAATTAAACATGTGTAAAAGAGGCTAGTTAATGTGTGTATGAAAATTGTTAGGCATTTATGATTAGGATTGACTCCCTCTTCTTAATTTGAGTCTAATTATGCTAATTATATATAGAAGGTTGGTTAACTCCATGAGGAGACTCTAAAGATGTATTCCTCGTAAAACACGCAGCCTGGTTTTCTGTCTGTTTGTGTTGTTCTAGTGAGATTGTGTTCGCTCTACGGGTTTCGGCTTTTTGGTGTTTATCCCCTTATTCCTGAATTGTGCAGGAATGAGCTTTTGCTTTGTTGCTGGTTTTGGAAGCATTGTGGCTGGTTTCCCCTCTTTTCTTTTTTTTTTTTGCTTTTTTCTTTTTTTTCAGCTCGTTTCAACAAATTACTTATTAAGAAAAAAAAATTAATTAAATATTTTACATATTAAATTTCATCTATTAATTAAATTGGAGTTTAAACTAACTAGCCTTGTGAGAATGAATGTTAAAATATTAAATAAATAATTAAATTTATCATTGTTATATACTTAAATTTTTGAAATAAATAATAATTTAACATTTTATCTACGATCTTAATTAATTTCAAAGTTACTGGTAAAAATGAAAGATATGTATGTCTTACAAAAAAACATGCAAATCACATTAATTATAAAAACAGAAGTGTTTATAAACTCATTTAACAAAGTTAAAAAGGCCGTAAAATGCACTCCTTCAACTTTGATCGAAGATATTGTTCGCGGACATTATACATACTCAAATGAACAAAATAAACATCAATTAATAAAATTCCAAAATAGCCAATAACTGAAGCCAAATCTATTACAGTTGACCAGTTTAGGTATCCCGAAATCTAGTACTCTCATTATACAATAATATATATGGAAGATGGTCCTTAATTGGCCGGGGTTTACCAATATCGATGCATGTCCTTCCCATACAAAAAAAATCAGACGAGGAGCTTCCAAAATGCCAAAACAAATACTCATGGAAGCTCTTGATCATAACGTTGTTGTTGACATCCTGGTTGATTCCATGGGGATAGATGTCCAGCTTTCTATTGAAAGAATCGAAGATATTGAAGACTTGGCAATAATGATAATTAATAGCACTCAAAAAGGATATATAGATAGATTAACTAAAATGATCATAGCTAGCTAGCTATTACTCATCGCTTTGGTTACTAGAATCAATATCCTTTCCACGATCTTCCTGTTGGTGGTGGTGTTGATGTGATGAGGCGGAAGATGGGGATGAAGTAGTTGATGAAAATTGTGAAGGAAAAGATTGATCTTGATTGAAAAGACTGGATGTGTAATAAGGGAATTCAACATCAGAACTGGAAAGAAGTTGTGCATACTGATATAGGCCAGGGAAAGATTCCTGTGGCTGTGACATTAATGGGGGAGGAGGAAAAGCTGGCCTGGGAGCATGCACTGGCTGGGGGGCGCTTGTGTTTCCACCGGCATCCATGTAATAGCCAAACCCGGTCGTCCCTTGAACTCGTTCAGGGAAATTAAGCTTGGCCTTGGTCCCTTTAAACTTTAGAGCTGCTCTATCGTATGCCATGGCTGCATCCTCAGCCGTGTCAAATGTGCCGAGCCAGACTCGAGCTGCTTTTCTTGGGTCACGTATTTCGGCTGCCCATTTTCCCCATGGTCTTTGTCTTACTCCTCTGTAGTGTCGTTTCCTTGCATTTTCTTCACAAAGCCATGCATGAAAAGAAGGGAAATGCAATAGCACATAAGATATACATATTGCATGATGCATATATAAGGTTTGAGGAACACGTACGTAATAATACTACACTATGTATATCCAGTCATCGAACAAAATAACAAAATATATAATGCTCTCTAATTCTTCAACATATATAGATAATGGAAATTTGGAATCCTATATACATTATTGTGTACATTGGGTGCACAAGATGTGGGGTAATGCTATTAATTTGTTCTGTTACTCGATGCATGCACCTCCCCGCCCATCTCGTTGGTACCATAAATTTTCATGCACGCACAATTTAGAAAGCTAGAAGTGGGGTATATATAAGCTAGCTGCGCTTTCCTCCAATAAAATACTACCGGCCATGACAAAAAGAGTACTAAAAGTGTTTTGAAGTCCCGACCACGTGATATATATCCAAAAGAGCTACAAGTGCACAAGTTCAAAAGGTTCGATCGTGAAATCTCAACTAAAAGTGAGGAAAGCCAAAGAAGGATATATATATATATATATATTTCTCTATTTTGTTCTAAAAGAGCTAGCTATAGAAGTGCACAAGTTCAATGTGTTTCGTTTTTTTTGGAGCTAGCTGGAGAGGTGAGAAAAACTAGTGCATTAATTTAACGGAAGAATCATGTGACAATAACCTCTTTTTCTTTCTTCAACCTAATTCATTGATTTAATTAGGAATAAATATTATATGTAAAAAGAATAACTATTGGAAAAAGATGGGAGCCATATTCGCAAATGCATGTAGGGGGGAGCAGCTAGCTAGCATTAATTGGTTTTGTTGGAGACCCATTGTTTTTGAGGTTACATAGGCAAAAGAAGATGGTGTTCATATCCTGACTTCGACGCGAGCTTTAATCACCAAGAAACCATTATGAAGAATTAGCCGGACTTTTTTCAGGGTTAGGCATACTTGCACCCGTTAACCCAAAAAAGTTTATTAGTTGTTAGAAATCTTAAGAAGATGGCGTAAAAGATATAGTACAATAATATAAAGGATAAGGTCCAAGGTCAGTTAATTAGTCAAAGACGGAAGAAATGGAAGGATAGTAACCCACGGAACTGAGAACGTGACTATACATATAGCTAGGAGGCAGATTTTAACGCTAGGCTTGTCTGGGAGATGTGAGAAAGATTTTCATTAAAACAAATTAAATACTTGAAAAGATTCTGAAATACATGAAAAATGTGGGAAAGAAACATGAAAAGAATGTCTCCCATTTCCATTCGAGAGAGATCTAGAGAAGAGAGAGAGAGACAGACACAGCAGAGTTCTTTATGGAAAGTAGGATACATTGAACTTGGCTGAGTATAAAAAAAACAGATTAAAGAGATATTTTCTCCTTACGAATCTTTTTGTCCCATCTGTATCTGGTAGGGTTAAGTCACAAAATAGACAATATAACTCTTCATAAAAGCGCAAAAGAAATTTACCCTCCACAAGGGAGGATGATTTTTTTTTCTCCTTTTTTTTTTTTTTTTTTTTTTTTTTTCCTGAAAATTAAAAAAGTAGCTAATATAGAGATAGATCAAGATATATTTGACAAATAACTGTTATAAGAGCAAATAAGCGAAGCAAATTCTTAGAAAACTATGACAATTTAGGCTATAGGGTGGTCACAGTTTATACAACAACAACAAACATATGATTTACAGTGTCACATCTAAAGCCCCAGCTAGTAGCTTCAAAATAAATAAACCGAGAAAAAAGTACCAAAAATAGAAAGTAGAAAGTGTTAATAACACTCGAGCCATTTTCGATACCTTGATCTTGCACCGGTTGAGATGAGTCGGGTTCTTCTTTCACCGCAGTACTCTCTGGGATGGTTAATGGGGTTGACTGCACCGGCGTTGGCTTATCATCAATTTTTCCTATAACCTTAGAGAGGGCAGTAACCATGGCGGACACGTCGGTTTCTGACCAAGAAGATGCATAATCTGGGAAGTCATGCTCTTTCTCTTTCTCCTCCGATGCTTCCGATGGAAGTGGCCGCTTTCCATGCCTCCGATCCACCTTTCAGCCTTGTCAAAAAGCTGATTTAATGTTCTTCTAACTATGATATTATTGTAGCACTATGGGCTTTACAGCATGATCTGCTTATATATATATATATGTAGAGTTATTTTTCTTACGATCGATTTTTTCGTTTGAAAATCTAAGAAATGGAGACCTAACCAAATCAAGGAAACTGCTCTTAATTTTTAGAAAGCAGGCAGGAGGCACTGGAAAGAAGAGAATAGGGTAAGGGGTACTTTTATTGGTTAGTCTTGAGAGTTTATCTTCTTATATATATTCGGTAGGATATATGTTAAAATATATATATATGAGCTATGCTAGGGTTACTCGTAAGTGTATGTACGGTCTCAAAAACTCTATCTCTTCTTTGAACAAGTGGCAGGAATGTTAGCACAACAATTTGAATTACTCTAGTCGTGTTTATTCAAACAAATCAAAGAATAACGCTGATAAGGACTGAAAAAAAAAAATTATAGAAAGGTGTTTTTTAATTTATGCTCAATAATTACTCTTTTACAAATAATTTATTATTTAAAATAAATTACTGAATACCTTAATTTATATATAATTAAGTGGTATGTGGCATATGGGCCACCTAACTCTAACTATTATGGGATTTCCAACAAAGAACAAAATAATTATTTTTTTTTGGAGGCGAATAACAGTAAGAAACAATTTTTTTTTTTTTTGGCACTGAAAATGGCGTTGCCAATCCTGCCAATCCACAAAGCGGCAATGCTTGATATTCTTCTCGCGGCAGCATTTGGAAGTTGCATGAACTTTGTTGTTTTAGCTTCTACTTTTGACATCCAATCTCAGGATTTGTAACCATATATAAAAAGATTGATAAGCTAGCTGTGACTGTTGTTAGGTGTAAAACATATAAATGTAATTTGTAATTTATTTTTTCATGTTTACTGTTAACTTATTCAGTTATTCTTGGTAAGTTTAAATATTTTGAAATCGTGTTTGATTTTTTTATTGTTGATAGTCTTGAATATATCATTTTCAATATACGTATTCAAACAATTATTCTCCACGGGTCTCTCATTTATTACATAATTGATTTTTAACAAAATTCATTAATTGTTAAAAACTTTCTTTCAATGGATACAAAATATCAATTTTCATCCCTACCATCATTTTAGCAAGTTGTTCAATTTCATTGACCCTTGCAAATTCTTTATTAGAATGTACATCAAGGATTGTTTCAAGTTGATTATTCAACCTAATAAGTTAAGAACTACTGAAAAGTCATCATGTTCAAACCAAGCAAGCTGGATTAATTTCTCAATACATACATTTAAAACGAATATTGGTAAGTTCGACACTTAAAAGAGTACATATTGCGAGGCTGTCCTTTGTGGCATGGCTAGCTGTAAGTATATGATCGACTAGACGCATTTTTTGCCTTGACAAATGAAATAGCTTTTTGTAGATCATGACTGATATTAATTTATTTAATTATACGTCTTAATACCTTTTGAAATTAATCTATTACAATTTTTCATATGAAAAAAGTACATGTTCATACTGAAAAATTATCATAAAGTTTCTTGAAATTCGACCTTCTTTTTAGTGAATGCGAATTTGATTTTCAATTATAATGGGTATATATGAATTACGGTGATTAAAAATGGTTTTTTTTTAAAAAAAAAATTTATTTTATAGGATTTTGTTTTGAATTTTTCAATATATATCTATATATTCAATATCAATATTAGACAAAAATATTACTCTTGCCATCTATAAGTTTTAAATGTCACTTGCGCAAGTCACACTTCGAATTATGAAGTAAGAACATTCCTAAAGGTCATAGATCGATATATTTCATAATAATTCATGATTTATATGATTAGCTAGCTCTTCGCTTGAGCTTAGGAATTAAGCTCAGCGTCACATAATTAATTAGGTTCGGAAGCTTACCCTTTTTTTTTTTTTTATTAATCCGGCATTTAAAAAAAATAAAATAAATAATAATTTCTTAACAAGACGGAAAATACGCATGCACAAGGAGTTATAAACGTACACAACGTTGACGAAAAAAAGTTAGCTGATGAAGCCAATACACACCGCCTTGCCAGTTGTCAAATCAAGGTGGGGATAGAGTAAACCCTCAACACTCTATGTGCCGTGTGTATGTTTGCTTCCATCTTCGGCCTTTAATGTCACTTGGTTTGGTTTGAATAAAATCTCCTTGTACATTACATGCAACGTGGTCCTCGGCTTGTCCCGTTAAATTATATACGGTGGAGTCGTGGACACGTACTGTGTCCCTCATGATCTTGTTCATTTTGGCTTCTTTTATTCTCTCCCTCAAGCAACCATGTATGTCAAAATTTATGACATCTGACGAGATTTCGGATTAAAATCGTTATGATGAAGATGTATATAACTGGTACACGCGGAGTATCTAGTTACGCGATTAGTCTCAAGACTAGAATTAATGCAGACTTGGATTGAGTACTTGGGCTCCAAACCAGAGGCCCACCAAGTGAGCCGACTAGCAAGTTTCTCCTATTACAATGGGGGATGCGCAGTAGAAAATAATTGTTTCGTCATGTCATGTCATTCTATTTGTTTTATTATTTTCGACAAGGATTCAGGTAACGTCATTAATCTGCTAACGGGCACGTAACACCACATGATAACTCAAAATAGCTACAATTTATCAACAAACAAAAGATTCGCCAATTTGGCACCATTACTCTGTTAAGTTTGTACATACCCTACCAATGGGGTCATCCAACAAAAAACATACTTTACTAAATATTATGTTTGGCCTAGAGTCATGCCCTATCAAATGACGACACTTTATTAAGATCATACGAGAAAAACACACTCCACATAAGAACACGAAGACAACCACCCCAAGTACATACACGTGTACCATACTGATCAACAACCTTTTAACTGTCCTTAGTTATTACTGTTTCTTAATAAGGAAAAACATAGAAATTTTTTTACTAACTTTAAGTATAGAAGGTTCTCGACAAGTCTCAAATTTACTCCCCATCTCTTTATAGACATTCATGATCTAAGTTTGGTAGTGCGATCAACTAGCTAGGTCATCAATAACCACTAGCTAGGTGCGGTAAATTAACTAATTAATTAGATGCATTACGTATCAACCAGCCCCCCACCCAAAAAACAAAGGACCCACAAAGCCTGGTGTTAGCCAGTCACCATGTGACAGCATTCATGTCTCAAAGCTCCCTCTCTCTCTCTCTCTCTCTCTCTCTCACGCAGGCACAAACTGTCAAACACTCATAGATTTATACATAAATGCTAATTGGCAAGGTTCAGAAACATATACTTCTCCTTCTGAGTAATAGGATGTGAAAAAAAAAACTGGCTACTTGCATATATATATGCAGATGCAGATGCAGAGAAGAACGTCCACGCGCGTGATCGTACACGTCTCTCATATCTTAACTTTTGAGAGAGATCAGAATTGACCAAAAGAGCATAATATTGAATCGAGATTGATTGTCTATTGCATGTTGACACAAATTCTATAACTACGATTTGTAGAACTAGGGTGAAGTATATATATATATATAGTTAGAATGGGACAAGGACTTCCATTAACGTTAATATCTCTCATTAATCATGCTAAATTAATGCGCGCTCATCAAATGCATTGAATCGTAAGGTTTCTCTAAACATGGATTTGTTTGGGAAGACATTAAGAAGAAACAAAAAACCACGTCGTCATCATCTCTGAGATTCTCCATTATAGTAGGCTAGTGTCGTAGTTACATGTCTCCTCCTCCATGTGATCACTGTCACCTCAAAGGCAGCACCACAGAGAATGTTCACGCGCGCACATGACTACTACCCTACCCACATAGCATGGGGCAACTCCCAAATGGTTCTCAGTACAACTAAAGCACATCGACCAATAGGTTCAAGTGGGGGGGGCGTTCTCCGTCCCGTCTTAGTCTTATATTTATATCTTAATATGTGATATTTAAAATTGATAAATTGTTATATGATCAACAAGTTTAATACGCACTCAATATGACTTATTTAATTAAATTGGTCGGATTATGATATATATATATATATATATAAACCTGCACTCAACACATAAATACAAAATACAAATTACCACACATTTATAATTGGTGTCTTGCCTTAAAAGAAATGGTTGATTTAATCATTTAGTTAATACTTTTACACTTTCGCATGTGTTAAGTTGACAGAAAATGATCAATTTAATCATTTATTTATAATTTTAACACTTATCGTGTGAGCTTAATTAACTCTAAATCATTTAGTTAATAATTAAAATAAATAACGTTTAACACATGTAAAATATTTAATTGAAATAAAAGGTGTACGACGAAAGCAATAATTAAATATAATATATACCTTTGTAAAATGGTAGAAAGAATTTTGGTGGGTTTGGTTCAATCATTTAAACTAGCTAATATTCTAACGAGATATATTTTACTATTTTGGTTCCAAAATGGAGTTGAATAGCTAACAACCAAAGTCGTAACTAAAATTAAAGGCCACGTGAGATTAACTTAAAACTTATCATTGCCCACTGCGGAACAGTAAACGCTATCGCCTATCGCATCGAGCTTCAGAGCGAAGTTTGGTTGTTGGCATGTGATCCACTTGACTTTTTGCATTATGTTCAATGTACGTATGGGTATGGGTGTTTGAGAATGTTTGACGTCTCCTGTTTCTTTGAATTCTGGTACCATATTGCCTTTCACAAGGCTAGAGGTTTCAATCACCAATACCAAAACACTTTTAAATAATCGTTTCAAACAAACGTTCGAAATAAAATGGTATTCTCTTGAATATTTTAATAGATATCACATCAGTCTCCGAAAATTCGGTCAGTAATCACTCCATATGGCAAAACTTCCCGGTCAAACAGATTTATATAATGGGAGTAAGTTTGCAGCTAGCTCACAAGGTCCAACGTTGAAACCGGGCACTTTGGAAGTTGTCGCTGACTATTTAGGCCACCTAATATCCTAGTCGACAGAAGCAATCAATTACCAATCGTAGGCTGCCTACAACTTTCATTTTTGAAATAAATGTCTTTTACATTATTATAATAATTTTATACACCATTCTTTTATATCATTTTTATTTTATATTTGACCCATGATACTGTCTTAAAGCAACAAAATATGAAGAAAACTCTTACCAATATATATATATATATGAAGAAAACAAAGTAAAAGTGGTGTTACATTTTGTTTTTCTCTAAAATTATAGAACAAAATTATTTTTTACTTTTTTATCTAAAAACACTCTACAATAACTTTCCTTATATTTTACTATAAAGATTTTTAAAAAAAAATACAAATTCTTTAGGTAACCCCATCATTTTTTATAAATTCAAATACAGTTCTCAATAAACGATGGAAAAAGAAGAGATGATATGTAAATATTTTGTGTTAAAAAAATAAATAGGGAATTTTTTTTTTTAATAGGTAAACCTCTTCTCATTCCATAAAAGATTCAGAACATAAATCTCTTACATCACAGATCATCAAACTCTTAAGAATATATGTAAAAGCTATATGGTTACAAAGTCGTAAATACATCAAAAAATCTAACAATCAAAGCGTATCCATAACCTTCAATCTCACCCATGTACAAACTTCATTTGTGTTATAGATATGCTCCTAGCATAGTAGATATAAGACATGTTGATCATATCCCTACAACGAAAGTTTTTATTCAACAGGCCGTGAGAAATAAGCTATCACATCGGAAATTATCAGTCCTCAACTTGAAAGCCAGAGCAAACAGCAGCAGCAGGTTCACACAAAAGCGCTTGAGATTCATGCGATCCATGCTCTGGCGCATTCAAACCACAACCGTCCCGTGCCGACCGAAGGAAAAACGCCTGTTGTCTACAGGACTTGTTGGCGCCTGGGAAGAATGTGTAATGACACATATAGGGCTTGAACTGGTGGCAAAAATATATAAGAACCCTTGTAGAAATCGACAAAGCCAAAAGATCAGGGAGGACAACGAACAGCGGGGTGGAGTAGATGGTCAAAGTGTGTAGGAAGTTGAGCACTACTACTGGAGTCTAAACAAAATCTAAATTAAAAAAAACAAGAAAAAAGGGAAAGGAAACCATCATTCTACCCTTTTGGATCACACTGGAAGGAGACTAGGGTTTCCTAGCACCTCTCACTGCTATGTTTATGCAATCCGACAATTATTAGTGCCACCCAAAGCATTCTTAATGCATTGAATAAGACTATATCCTACCCAATATTTAAGGAAGCATGTGAACTCTTTGAAATTGTTTCCATATTTAGAGAAAGAAAGAGGCTTTAAAAAAAGTTGTTGATGGTGGTCTAGCCTATCGCGGGCCTAGACTATGGTCCAAGAGTCTAAAAACTGATGGTCATACTTTTTGTTAAAAAGCTCCTACTCTTAGACAACAAGAAATAGGAGCACCCATGGGCCATCACCGACGCACCTTTCCGTGAGGGAAGTATATGTTGCTTTTGGCAGCCCAGCCTTCTACACAACCCCGTATCATAAACATCATAACTACAAGAAGATCTCACAAATCCCTCAATTTTCATCCTAGAGAAACCCATAGCGAATATTAAGATGCGGGGGAATGTATGAAGAGATTACAACAGACCTTGAGGGCAGAGTCGGCATAAAGAAATAGTCTGCAATATGCAACGAGAGCCCGAAAGCTTAGCAAACCTACGGGCTCTAATTTCACAGGCCCATTAAAGCCAACTCCTACTGAGCTGTAAATTGCTGTTGCTCCTGGAAAAGAATGGTGATTGGCAAATGGGCCTCACGAGCTATTCTTTGAGTTGCGGCTTTCGCCCGGCCCAGCTCTTCTTTCGGAGGGTACAGCGTACTCCGTTGACAAGATGACGGCCCATATATGTTAGTTTTGATAAATAAAAATATAATTTAGTTAATCAATAAATATGTTATTTTATTGTTGCATATGTTATAACCTTGTGTAAACTGTCTTTGATAATAAACAAAATAGCTGTAAAGGCAAGGTTATCCACTTGTCAAGGCGGCTTGTAACGAACTTTTGTAAAGGCAAGTATCCTTACTTAAAAAAAAAACCGCTTTTAGTGAAAGTTTGGATTATGTTCAACTAACACCATTTTTAATTTAGTGTCGGTTGAGCAAAAACCGACACTAAAATTGGTGTGGATTAACTGTTCAGCCGACACCAATTTCAAATTTTGAATTTTGAACACAGATCCAACCCTCCTTTCTAATTTGAATTTTTTTTTGGGTTTAAAAGTTTAACACTATCAATATCCCATTTCACTTTTTTTTTTTTCGTCTTCTTTTATTTTTCTAATTGGATCTGCTAATCACATTTTTTTTTTCCTGCATTTTTCTATAGGCGCCCATTCATTTGGTGGTTCATTAACATTTTTTACAAGCCAAATCAATCAGGAAAACACTAGATGTTTGTGAATCTAAGCTCATTCTAGAAGTGAAGTTTTGTGCTACCTCTTTGGAATCCATGGTTGATTTTGTGTGTGCCATTTTTTGATTGCAAGCCGCAAGAGCCAAAATCACACGAAGAATAAGCCCAACAGAGAGATCGATGCCGGCATCAACAAAGAGAGATTGAGAAAAGAGAGGGAGAAGAAGGAGAAAAGAAGAATGAGGAGAAAAATAAGGAGATTTGGAGCTGATCGACATTAAAATGAAAATCAAAATCAAAATCAAAATCAAAATAAGAATGAAATGTAAAAAATGAAAAAAGAAATCAATAAATAGGTGGAAAAAATTATATATATATATATATATATATGGGAATTTAATAAATTAGTGATGCTTTTTTAAAAACCATCACTAGTTAAAATGTGTTGGTTTGGACAAACCATCACTAATTAGTGTCGAATTTACCCAAACTGACACATTTTTTCATTTCACTACCCTTGGTTAGCTACCATTTGGAACCGTCACTACAAAACCATCATTACTTTTGTAGTGACGGTTTTTAGCCCCAACCCATCACCAAAAAACCATTACTAAATCTCTATTTTTTTATAGTGCCTGTAACGAACTTCTCACAGAAATTCCAAAAGAGTAATTTTTTTTTTTTTACAAGTCCACACAAGGAAAGGGGAAGGGAGGATTCGAATTAGTGACCTTCGCTTCATGAGACGTGGTTCACAGGCGATTGAACTACTCCTTAGGAAGGAGAGATTCGAATTAGTAACCTCCGCTTCATGAGGCGTGATTTATAGCCGATTGAACATCTCATTGGAGAGGGAGTAACTTGTTTTTGAAATAGCTATAAAGGCAACATAACATTGAGACATTGAGTCCTTCCGTCACGTCAGGAGAAAAATGTGTTACCAAAGATGATCTTTGTTACGATGACGCTTAAGGGGGCGACCTTGTAAAGAACCCATTTGTATTTTGTAGGTTCTTATAGATCGACATTTTCCGCTGTAGAAACTGTTTCTAACAACTCCTATAGCGATCTCAAAGTTTTAATGGCAACACTTGTCACCACAGTAAGTCATTTAGAAGGACCTTACTAATTATTATTATTATTATTATTACTATTATTATTTACTTTTTATCTCACGTGAAAAGGTGATTAGCTTAAAAAAGAAGAAGGAAAAACCCGAAGTACAAATAGGCAGCCCCAGCCCAGGTCAGAAGTGAAATTGTAGAAAAATACGGTTACTTTCCTGAGTAGTCAATCAAACTCGAACAAAATCGAGGCGCTCCTCCGACTCTCCGAGTCCTGGGAGATCATCGGCCAGAGAGCGTTTCGAATTGGATCCTTAGGCGTTACCGAAGAACTCTCGGAGATCACCTTTAATCCGACTTCGATTTTCAAAATTAGGTATTTATGTTTTCACATTGTCATTCCAGTGTCTAAATTGTATTTCGATTTTAGGTCAAGAACCTGAGGGTTTTACTGCTATAGGTTGAGCAAATGGTTTGAAGATTTGATGAGAGATGAAAATTTACATATCTGGTAGCTAATTTCTACTTACATATATTAAAGGGTTAGAGTTGAGGGATCTATGAGTATATGCGTACACATACGTTTGATTGTGAAGGAGTTAACTATTCAGCAAGATTGGAGAGGCGGAACTTGAGTTCTTGATGCTATCTCTTTTTCGTTTTTTAAAATTTGTCAGTTCTTTATTCATCCAAAAAAAAAAATTGTCAATTCTTTGTGCTTGTTCTTTAATTGGAAGAATGTGACTCTGTATATTACCGTGTGAAAGATCAGCACAAAACATGTTGTTGTTCTAGTTTAACCGGATTATACGATGACATTTATGCATGTTCATGAACTTTTACGCTAAGAGTATTATCCCTGACAGGAAGTTCTTAAGCATATTGCTGCTACTTGTAAAGGAAGTGCGCATATAAGTAATCCATAATCCAATTTGGAGGATATTGAGCGAGAAAAGCTTTCTTATTTGCATAAGAGACAATGCGGAATCAGGAAGGGCCCCAAGCAGATGAGGAATCGGAGGCCGCAACATCCATTCCAACATCTGAGTTGGATGACTGGGCAAATTTTGGGGATGATGATATTATGCAGCAGCAATCTGCAATCCGGGCTGAGGAAGCAGTGAAAACCCTTTTTGTAGGTGACAAGGTAAAAGCAACCATAACCTTTTGAAGTTCTTGCATTTGACGAAAATGCTTTTGGTTGTTTCATTATGATAGTTTAGATTTAGAGTCTGTTTGAGATTGCGTTTGAGAAATAGAGCTTTTAAGCAAAAAAAAAAAGCTTTTGTGCAAAAACTTCATTTTTAAGCTTTTGCCAAAAGTGCGTTTTGTCCATTTTTAGGCTTTTAGGACCTTCAAAAACGCTTTTAATTTTTTTACCAAACGAGTACTTTTTTCTTCAAACAGGCTTTTTGAGAGTTAAAAGCACTTTTAGGTCTCTTAAACGCAATCCCAAACAGGCTCTTAGTTTAGTCTGCTATAATGGCTATAATTGAATAATTACACTTGACCTTTTTTTGTTTTCCCTTTTACTTTATATCAATGGTTTATTAGCACATCTTGATCTTTTCTCATCAATGTGCTTGTTTTACCTTTACTGGGTATTCAAATATTGTTTGTGCTTCCCGTGTAGTTTATGTTCTTCTCCCATATTTTTTTTTCAATGCAAATTGCTGTTGGTTTTATAGATTCTTACTGGCATCACTATCATGAGTTGAGGGTAATGCATCTTCTTCTTGTTCTGATTTCTAAATATGCATGCAATATTAAGAAACTTTATGGTGTTGGAACAACAGGAACCACTGTCTACACTGGCAGCTGAATATCAATCAGGGAGCCCTATCTTGTTGGAAAAAATAAAGGTTCTTTTTGTTGTGTGTGTTCTGCATTTATTTCTGCAATCAGTATTTTTCTTGTAAGTTAATTTCTATTTCTCTTAATGCAGGTGCTTGGTGAAAAATATGCTGCCATTCGGCGAACAAGAGGAGATGGAAACTGCTTCTTTCGAAGCTTTATGTTTTCATACCTTGTGAGTCCTAATGTGCATCTTATGAACTCTTTTTATTCCCATACTCTGGCTGTTTACCCCTGAGATTTTTTATTGGGGGAAGTAAGTGTTGCAGTAATTTTAGCTACTAAAATAATTTCTGCGCTGCATAAATAGGAGCATATTTTGGAATCACAAGACCGAGAAGAAGTTGATCGTGTCAAAGCCAATGTTGAGCAATGCAGAAAAACACTTCAGAGCTTAGGTTATGCAGACTTCACTTTTGAGGATTTTTTTGCAGTAAGCATATTAATCTTTTCTTTTTTTTTTTGTTACCCATTAATATGTAATATACATTTATTTATTTTTTCTCTGTATACTCTTTATATTCGTGTGTGTTTGGCATATTCCTTTGAGTGAATATAATTCGACATGTTTCAAATGAGATAAATAACTTATAACTGAAAGTCACTGGTGATATGTTCTAGTTTAACGCAGTGTGGTTTTTTTAGTCATTGCTCTTTCTATGTTCTCCACTTGAACTTAGATTGGCTCATGACATGAATAAATTGGCTTTATGAAAATTCTGGATGTTCTTTACAGCATCAGGCTTTTTGTAGAAGTAGGTTAATTATGTTCACAAATGTTGGGACTTACAATGGTAACCACAAATTTGGACTGGATTCACTTATTGTCTATGAGTTATTATGTATGTTTTTGAACAAACTGTGTTGTCAGGCAATATTTGATGCAGAGGTACCATTAAGTATTCTCTTTCCAGATGTTAGAGTATTTTCCTTAAGATATTAGAATAATAAAAACAGATTAACTCCAACTACCCAATACCTTAAAATGACCATGTATCCTAACACTCCCTCTTATATTTGGGCCTAGTCACCTCAATGAGTAGGCTTCAAATGTGGAACTTTAAACTTATGTAGGATGTATGGAGTAGAGATGAGGCTTATACTTTTAGGACAATTATGACTTGTCCATAACCTTAAGCTATTGGATAGTGGGAATTTTTTCATTTAATTATTATTCTAACACAGGAGATTTTATAGATTGTAGACACATGTTGCTGAGGAACATATGATTATATTGCATTGTTATTCATAACCAACTTGTAGGTCCATGGTTTTTACATCTCTTCTTCACACACAGAATGGAGTAGTAATTACTGTATTGACACTGATGACTAGCCTAAATTGTGAACATCTTGATTCTCTAGTGATTCTATCACGGATTTCCACCAAACTTGATATTTGGATTCCTTAAAACATGGACAGAATATTGAATGTAATATTTCCTCAGTAATTACTGCATTGATGACTAGCCTAAATGGTGAATATCTTGATTCGTGAGTGATTCTATCACAGATTTCCACCAAACTTGATATTTGGATTCCTTAAAAGATGGACAGGATATTGAATGTAATCTTTCCTCATTGTTAAAGTTCGACATATCTTGCAATCACTTTTCATAGTTTTCCAATTCAACCAGAATAAGAAAAGAAATGAAACAAATCTTTGGGACTTGTAGAATTAAAATCCACGTTTTCTTTCATAGACTTCTAGCATTTAGCTATTGTTTTGTTTGCAAATGGCTATTGTTTTTACATAGATGGCATACTTGGAATTTGCCTGGTGATTGTATATGACATTTATTATGTAGTCAGCGTGGGTCACCAAGCATTTTTTTTTTTCTTTTCTAGTAAGTTCTTGGCAGACAATGAGATAGACCTTTATTTTTTTATTTTTTATTTTTTTTTTTAATTTTTTTTTAAAAAAAAACCTTTCATTTATGAATTGGCTTTGGAAGTGAATTAGACACTGGTTTTGAAAAATATCGTTTGTGGACTCTAAGAACATAGCCTGCTTGAGAACTTGGAATAGACCAAGTGCTTAGGACATTTATTGTGTGGACCATTATATCATAAAATGTTGGGCAAACATTGGCATAAACCTTTTCAATCTTAAGTTTTTTATGTAAATAATTTTGGTGGAATACATAGCCTGTTGTTCTAATTTTAAGATTTTGTTTGTCTTTTATATTGTTCTAGATCGTAAAATTTTTCTGTTGGAAGTTTAATACTCACTTTTATTTAACAACCTATGCTTTGTCTGTATTCTATGTGTGAACAAAAATTTCAGCTATTCCTTGAGCAGCTGGATAGTGTTCTTCAAGGAAATGAAACTTCCATAAGGTGTTGATAAGTTGCCACTTTACTCTGGCTTTTTTGTTCATAATTGTTATTTGAAACTGTAATCTGACGCCAAATTGTTACGTTGTCTGCATTAGTCCAATTTAATCATTCTTTCAGTGTGTAAACTTAAACATGATTTATTATTTGCTACAGTCAACAAGATGAGATTTTACTTAGGAGTCGAGATCAGTCGATATCTGATTATGGTGAGTGACTTAAGACAGACAAATTCCTTGATTTAATTTGCCCCTTATTAACCTGACAAATTTTGTTGGATAGTTGTAATGTTTTTCAGATTTGTTACCTCTGGTGAAATACGAAAGCGCTCAGAGTTTTTTGAACCTTTTATTACGGGATTAACAAATGCAACGGTAGAGCAGGTTTGTTTGTTTATTATCTTAAAAAATTTATGGCATACTTATCAGCATTACATCGGTCTTCTTTCAAAGCTTTATTATATTTTTGCTGCAAGTGGCTTGTGTAATTACCATTAGACGTACCCCTACAAAATCAATGTCATTCTTATGGAGATGAGTAATTTATATAATCTTTTTTAGAGTAATTAAGTTTCATTGGGTTGTTATGCAAATGGTTACATGTCAATCATTATGGAAATAGATTGTTTCCTAGCAAGAATGGTTAAAAGTTTTCATGGTTACAAGATTTAGATTGAAGGTCTGCTATTTTAAGTTCGGAAGCTCTCTCTCGTGTTTATCTGGTTTGTGTAGTTTTGCAAGTCATCAGTAGAACCAATGGGTGAAGAGAGTGACCACGTGCACATTACTGCCCTGTCAGATGCATTGGGTGTGCCAATCCGTGTTGTGTACCTTGATCGCAGCTCATGTGATAGTGGTGGTGTCAGTGTAAATCATCATGATTTTGTTCCCGCTGTTGGTGATCTTCCAAATGCTAGTGGCAGCTCTGAGACAGTTACTCCTTTTATTACATTGTTATATCGCCCTGGTCACTACGATATTCTCTATCAGAAGTGAGGCTCATACATGGTTGTGGTAAGCTCTTGTCTTTTATCTTTCTTTTGGGTCACAATAGTAGGACACCGTGTAACCTAAACCTACTGAAGTGAAACAGGTGAATTACTGAAATGCCTTTCAACAGAGAATGATGGCAGCATCCACATGATGGTGCCCATTTTCTGTGGGCAACAATGTAGCAATGGCAATGATTGTGTGAAAGAATCTTGCTACTTGTGAATTTGGTCCCAAGGACACGGTATTTATCTGAGTTTATGTTGGGATGTGTATTACAGGTTGTTTTTGGTTGCCCGCTCTCGGGCTAAATTTGTGTTGACAGGACATCTGGTGCCGAAAGGTGGAAGGCCAGGGGCCCTATATTAGTTCATGCTGTAACTTGTTCTTAACTGCTCTAAAACTTCCGAGCTGTGTGACTGGAGACGATGGGTCAGAAGCATGAGGTTCCTCAAAACTTGGGACTGTTGTAGCTTTCAGTTCTTAATTGCGTGAATTGTGTTTGAGCTCCTCACCTGCTACTTAATCGTCCGTATGGAATTGCATTCATAAAAAAAATATTTCTGTTAGTACTGTTACTACTGTATGAGTTTAACTCAATTTTTTCGGCCTATGGTTCGCTATACTATACATTCTAAGGTCCTTGTTGGTGCTTTTTTTACTGTATTGAGGGTTGGTTTGGGTTTGTAATTTAAAAAAGTAGCAAAATTACAGTTTTTTACTTTTAACTTTTAAAATTGTCTGGTTAAAAAAAATCTTTTAACTGCAATTTTAAAACACAAATTTTTACATTTTAAATTGCAATTTGTTATTATTATTATTTTTTTTTTAAGAAATCGCAATGTAAAAAACATCCCAAACATTTTATTTATGGACTAATACGACATTTTCGGTGAATTGTTGGACTTTGGGGGGTTGTGTAGGAAGTAGTGATGGGTTTAGGAATCTCATGAAAGATAATCTACTTTTTACACTTATTTTGTACCCATTAAAATGATGTGATTTAAGTGACTGTAAAGTCAATTAAAACATATTACATCCGTCTGTAAAAGATGTGTGATAAATGGGTTTAAGGAGTTGCATCAATTTATTATCAATCATTGAGGAACGAACTTGGTATCTCATTTTTTAATTTATGTCGCAGAGTATCTTGACGTGACAACAGTAGTTCGACCAATACATCTTCTCTCCAGGGAAAACACAACAAAATCAGTTTGACAAAACCTCCCTAACCAATAACCATTATACCTCACAAATTACAGATGGGATCCAAGCTCGGCAATCAATAAACAACAAAACCAGGGAAGAACAAAAGAGGGAGGGAGGGAGGGAGAGGGGGGGGGGAAGCCTTGTCAAAACGCAGTGAAAGTTCTCTTCATTGCTCAGAAACGTCTATACATATGCATGTCATTTTAATAACACTCTCAAGGCCATCCAAAATTTTGAAGCTCCAAGTGATGCTCCTTTTCTTACAGTATCAAAAATTGATAAGAAAAACCAAAAGAAAACCGGAAATATACTTGGCTTTGGTCAGGGATAAGATAATTTGTTTCCCCTCATCAGCCATCTGGAGTATAGGTCACAAGTATTTTGATCGGATAAGATTTAGATTACTCAGTAAAGTAAGGTTAGTGCCCACAAAAATATGTTGCTTGCTTAGTCTAACTCCTTTGTAGAACCTGAAGATGGATCTCCAGTATGATCCCCCCCATTTCCCAATTTGGGTGGGCTTCCTAATCCTTGATGGTTCTCCTCATGGGTGTTGGTTCGAGCTTTTCCAGATCTAGTACGAACATTAACCCCCATTGGGAAGGGCACCTGCAAATTAGAGAAGGTTAGCATGAGATCCCTTTCTTCTGTGCACTATTCTCTCTCTCTCTCTCTCTCTCTCTCATTATAGTAACAATAATTACAATAATAATGGTAATATACTTGTATGCAAAATAGAAAGTGCACCATGAATTTGGCAGGCTGTTTAGGTTCTGAACATTTTCGACAGCTTCAGAAATACATAATAACTACTTAAAATGTAAAGTGCATGTATTGTTGCAATTTTCACACCTGATCACCAGCATTGGGGCCATCAGTATTGAAGAGAATTGGTCGGCATCGCTTATCCTCATTCATCAAGCTTGAGTTTTGGAAATGTGCAATGAGAGCAGCTATACCTTGTATGCGAGCATATGCAAGTGATGCCACCTTTTCACTATTAAACTTCTCCCATTTCTTTCCATTAAATGCCTGTCGAAATTGGAATTTTATTTTAGCTTTCGTCTTTGTATTTATCTTTTCACCTTAAGGCTTACGTATAACAAACCTGATAGAATGGAATGATCAAGCTAGGTTCTTTCATGTTGATGAATGCATACCCCACATTACATTTATTCTGCATAAAAAAAAATGTTCGAGGGCATTAAAAATACAGACAAGAATTCCATGTACGATCACACAGCAAGTCAGTTCTTACCGTAACCCAAATCCTCATCCACAAAATTAAAGGGCATTTGTAAAGAAGATTGTATTTACCTTAAAATCAATTGGTAGATAAATGAAATCATAAGTTCCTGGATGGCGTTCATCTATTGCAGCCATAAGCATCTTTGATGTATACCTAAAATTACAACCGTATAGATCCTGGTATTAAATAGTGTAAAAAAGGAAATACAGGTAACCATACTAACCAATGAGAAGGTTACTTCTATCTGCAGCAAGATTGGGAAAAATATGAATTATAGCTATTTTCTAGGACAATCTAGCATGCTAAAAGTCTATATTCCAATTCCTATCCCTTGAAATGCTTAAATGTATAACACGAGATTTCCTCTAGCCAAATTAGCTTGATTTGTAAGTTTTAAGACCGCCACATCAAGTGGGTCATGCAATGACCTCTGTCGAATGGTAAAAGATGGGAGTTTGAAACTCCTTGAGGGTGCTATTGACGCTAGTAGCAGTGGTGCCCAACCAGCAGTAGAGTTCAGTACAGTTTGGATATTGTTTGCCAAGGAAAAATAAAGATTCAAAGAAGACTCTATGCCAGTCAAAAGATGCAACCCATCAACTAAATACACTCAAGTCAATTTCTGCCATAGTGCCATATGTCGAGCATCTTAAACTGATGGAAAATGGGCAGATATTTAATGGATTTGAGGCTTAAGCGCCACCTATCTTACTATTGCACAATTGCCCTCACCTTGAGATAGAATTCAGAAATCCAAGGATTATTTGTGCACCTTGTGCACGCCAGGTTAGTACCATATCAAATGATGTCAAAGAACAGCTAAATTTTACAGGAAAGAAGTAATATCCAACTACTAAAAATATGATCTCAATATTGAAGTGAGGAGCCTCTTACTTGTTGGGAATGTTCTTTATCATAAGTGTTGTTCGGCTGTCATCCCCTCGCATTATTCTGTCGATATCAAGTTCATACTGTTTCTTGTTGTCAACCTGACTAGAGCCACCTTCATTTCTACGGCTTCTAGCACGTTCATTCGGAGGATCAAATGAATTCATCATGGGAATCATTTGGCCTCTGCCAGAAAATATCATGCACCTCTGATGATGGGATTGGAGTCCTATATTTTTTGTGGGAATGGGCAGGTCCATACAATTTCCACCAACATGAGGAAAGATGTTATGAGAAACAAATTCCATTGCATGCAGTGAATTATTAGAAATTCTCATGTTCCCAAGAGAACCAGGATGAAATCCAGAAGCCTCAGGGGATTCCCCTGCATAGGCATGTTGCCTATCCCAAATAGAAGGATTAACAGCAGGTGCTGATCCCACATGGTGGTTATTTATGGGTAAAACTGAATTCAGCATATTAGATGGTGCTCTAGGAAGTCCATGCAATTGCGGTGTGGGATGCGCTCCACAAATTCCATTGACAAATGATGGTGAGTTTGGCCACATCATTCCCAGGGGCTGAGTGTGATAGGAGCTATTCCACACATAAGGATGTCCAGAAAGAGGACGGCTACCATTACCAGCAGATCCGAAAACTGAGACAGAGAGGAAACGTTAAATCAACATATCAAAAAATAAGAAACAAACCAAACTAATTATATTTCATTTTCATTTCAACTGGAAAAGCAGTTCAGACAACTCTATATTCCAAATTGACACTGCTTTACAAAGGTTCATTTAAATACGAAGCCAGTGATAGTGTATTAGATTGCTGCATCCAACACCATTACATGGATATCACATGCAGAGCATCTGCTCAAATCACTAGTCAAGTACAAGGGGTTAGTGAGGTAATTTGACCTTCCATAGTGCTGGAATCACATTGGATATCAGATGCAGAACATGCTTGAATATGGAACTAAGGGAATGACAAAGACTTATTTAGCCAATAAACTATATTGTAGACAACTGTTAAGGAACAAGGTAAGCCATTTTGACAAACCCAGTGAAAGTCAAGTTGACCACTATTGTTTCAGGCTTTTGCTATTTCTTTTAATTAATTTTCTTTTATTTTTTAGAAAAGTTAGAATGGTTATGCAATTAGGAAACAGAAACACATAAAACAAAATCATTAAAAGAAAATGCGCCTCGTAATCCATGGCACTTACCACCTTCATTGAGTTCAACTGAGTGCCCATTTGAGCTTACTCTAGGCAACTGCCGGTTATCAAATATTTCTGGTGGACTGGGATTGATATTTGCTGTCATGCTGCCCGGAGAATTCATATGAACACCATTAGTTAAACCATCATGATACTCCGGAAGTGAATGAGGATGGAAATTTGTAGTGCCTCGAATATCAAATTTCAGTTGTCCTGGTGAACGTCCAGAGTCAGCAAGGCCAGGCTGATTGCCAGCTGATTCAACTCTCACAAGAGAGGGTAAGCTGTTAGGAACACTAGATGAGATCCCATGATGAAATGCAGCTTCCGTAGATGGACTATGCACTGCACAGTGTACCCCCAACATAGTTCCATGATCCATGCTACCAGATGTGATTGCCACTTGTGGAACTGGGACTGTTAACAAGTCTTAGTGAGACAACATAAATTTGTTTCTTAGTCCAGAATTAATAGTTAAAGAGCAAAATTTTATTGGCAATTACTATACCAGAGAAGCCAGTGGTTGAGTCAATAGGAGGGCTACTTTGTTGCAGATAAGGGCCACATTCATCATGCTCCAACTCAGGAGGGAATTGTTGTGTCAAACTGTAGCCACAAAGAAAACCAAAAGAAAGGCCAAAAAAAAAAGAGGGAAATTTTGAGTAATGGATCCAAAGCAATGAATAATGCAAAGGTCATTTCAGCATAAATAAAAGCACAGTACTCTGTCCAATTTTAGAAAAGTCAAGTAAGAAGCATAAATCATAATTATAAACGCAAATAGTAATGCATATATCCAGCAACCTTGTGCTTAGAATAAGTGCTTATTCAATTCTTGCCCACCAAATGAGACGAAGTATCATGATTTTATCCTCACCTACACTACTATTCCACATCGGGCTAAAGTTAAAAGGAAAAAGTAAGAAAGAATATACAAAAAATAAAATCAGAATTATTGTGCTTAGAGAATACTACCGTCTTGATCCCCCTGGACGGCTTGGCTCTAGCTTAATTCGCTTCCCAGCAATATCACTCCTGTTTAATGCACGAAGAGCAGCCTCTGCAGCTCTAACATCATAAAATTCGATAAACTTGTGATGACTTCTGTGTGGGGTTTCACGAATCTGCAATATATGAACAAGAACTGACCATGTATTAGTACCCCCATTATACTTTTGTTAAGTCAATGGTAAAAATCGACCATGAATTTACCTCCTTGATTTCTCCGTAGGCGCCAAAAATCTGACAAAGTTCATCATTTGAAACAGAGGAATCAAGATTAAATACCACAAGTGTACCCTGATTAACATCTTTTTCTGAAGGGTTGTCCTGATAGACAATAACCCACGAGGCAAGAAGTCAAGCAAAAATGAATACGCATAAATTGATGGAGCATGGAATGAACTACCTAATCACCAATGGATCTGTTGCAATATAATGATAATCCTATCATCATGCTGACATACATACAACTATGATGATGGTAGATTGAGGAAAGCAACACCGTCCATAAACAAGAACGAAAATGCAGAAGCCCACCTTCGGAATCGAGTAATGTATGTCAAGCTTCCTACGTCTCAATGGTTTGTTCTGGAGTGCTTTCATCGCATTTCGGGCTGCTCTAATATCATAATAGGAGATCATAACAAAACCACGATGCTTGCAAGCTGTATAGAGAGTGCGGATATCTCCATATTGCTGCACATTCATGATATGAAATTAAAAGTCAACATTCTATAATGATGCCCAACTGAAAACAACCTGGAGCACAAACTAAACCACCAACAAAAACAAAGGAAAACACACCTCAAAAAGGGTCTTCAATTCAGAGTCTTCAACATTGCTATTTATATTTCTGACAAACAATGTCCTAGAAGGGTGTTCACCATGTGGGTGTTCACCAGCTATTGAACCATTAGATGCCCCTGATTGACCATTAGAAACTCCCCCAGGAAAGCCAGAATTCTTTTGTCCAGCAGATGAACCATCATCTCCCAAATCCATTCC
Source organism: Corylus avellana (assembly GCF_901000735.1). Classification (NCBI taxonomy): domain Eukaryota; kingdom Viridiplantae; phylum Streptophyta; class Magnoliopsida; order Fagales; family Betulaceae; genus Corylus; species Corylus avellana. The sequence goes on along the minus strand of NC_081544.1, from coordinate 36,484,352 downwards.
CCCGACACTGCTAAAAAGGTCTAACTCCTCCAGATCATCCCCGCCACTGGGTTGGACGATATAGTCAAGCCCGTCAGTCAGTCCAGAAAGCAAGTCATCATCATCAGGTAGGAGGTTTCCAATGGTTTGGGCCTCAATTTCTTCCAGGGATTCAAAGGGTTCCTCTTCCTCATAGTGGGAAGCAACAGTATCAACAGAATGGCCATATTGAGCATTGTTTGATGATAATCTCACTGCATCAAGAAAATTCATATGAAACTAAAGGGTATAAACCTGTGATTCAGCAAGCACTATCCTAACAAAACCTACAACCTAATGCCAAATCTAGAAATCAATGAAGTTAGTTGTATGACACTCTTATACGTTCAGGCATGTAAGCTGGCAGCAGCACATAGCTATGTGCAAGCATACAAGCGATCTGGGGAAAAGGTTACTTACACTTCCTACTGAACAACTCCGACAACGAACTTGAGAAGAGACTACTCTCATACTGAGCACCCATGATGCTACCATTGTTGCCTTCTAGAGAATAAGATGCCGGCTGTACATTCAAAGTCAATGAATGACTGGATGCTCTCCCTGCTCCCACAGCAAGGCTATTTAAGCTAAACTTTACTTGCTGGTCTCGTACTAGGAAAGACTCAGGATGTTCCAGGGACTTCACTGTCTGACCTTCCATTGGTATATGTTTCTCCATAGGTGATGCAGTAACTGAATTACTGCTGGCTGTTCATCACAGTATATTAGTTAAGGAATATGTGTTGCAATTGGCTACAAGTAATATCAATAAAATTTGACATCCAAGCATATCCATATAGACATATAATAAATCTATTCACTAATGCTTATGAAACTCATTATGGAGGAGCCATGCAAAGAAGTTTGACACCCTGATCTCCTCTTGGTCTAAATGCCACAACATATCTAGTAATAGTAACAATGACGGAATACATTCACAAGAAAGCATATAAATTTTTTTTTCTAGACATCCATGCAATGGAATTCGAAGAGAGGGCATTGCCAAGAAAGGAAAAAGCTATTATGAAGTTAGTGTGATTCATACAGGAAAGTCGCATATTATTTTTTTCAATAATTAACAAGCCTTCCAAGTTCCAAATGTAGACAAGTATGCTGTCATAAACTCAATCACAATCCCTATTACACCCTAGTGATTAGAATATGAGGAATGAACAGCCTCAAAATATTGGAATTGCTAGTTTAAGCATAAGACCTTAAACGGATTGAGTTCATTGCAGAATTTGCTAGACTCAAATTTGAGCCAGTTACTTTAACATAAACTGAGTTGAAACCTGGATGTGACAGAATTCTAATAAACATATATAACTTCAAATTTTATTTAAGTTTGAAAGCTGACTAAATGATCTAAGTCTAAGAAAAAGAAATTAGTACTTAGTTTTATATGTGGAGCAATAATATCTAATGCATAATAGTTCATTCTACAGTCAAATTTATAATATATTGTGCTTGATTGACTTAGAAACTTAAAAAGGATAGAATTCTACTGAGCAGTTTGGGTTATGCTGAGAATATATAGTGGTGTTCTGAGCAGGAAATCATATGAGTACCACATTATCTTATGCTTACACTCTTTTCTCCCGAATGTAAGCACAAGATAATGTGGCACTCAAATTACTTCACTGGTCAGAACAACATATGACTTCACCAGTCAGAGCAACATATGCTGGCTCCGATAAACTGATGTGACACCACATGGAGTCATGCATCAGCAAGAATTACAGTTAACAGAACTGAGTAATAATTTTTCAAGGAAAGTACAGATATAATCATCTAATTTTCGCTCCACTTCACAGATCTATTAGAGTTGGAAAATGCTTTACTCTTTGGTAGTATGTGCATCTTTTATCAAGTCTACCTCATAATGCAGAAATGCTGTTAACTCTATTGTCCTATTTTGCAAATTCTCAATCATATGGTACTTGGTATCCACATCTATTCACAATGACATGGGCCTAAACTCACCTTTTACATCCAATAAATTGTGAAAACAAATTTTTCTAATTTAGAAAAAATTTAACTACCATGGAAAAGAAAATTACATGAAGGGTGTACTAAATGTGCAAATATTTTACAAATGGAGTCCTGCGGGGAATAAATCCCATGCGTTGGGCAAATAATTCCTTTTCAAACAGCCAGCTTCTCTAGTATTAAATCCACAAAAGCACAAATCATTTAAGACTACAAATTCAATGTCAACTTACACTTAGCAACAATAATAGATATTGAAAGCATGTTGGTCATGCTTCCACATAAGTGTACTTAAGCAAGAAAAGCAACACCAGCTGAGAATTTTAAGGAAACACACTTTGAAAGTAAAAGATTCATGCTTCCTTCACTTCTACCACCCCACCCACCCCTCAATACATGCATTGTGTTGTAGTGCATGCCTCCAAAAGATGAAAAGTCATATTTATGATATTTAAAATTCTTGCTTCTGAAATTTTTAGAGAAATCAATATTACAAATGAGTAACCATTAAATAGGTCATTGCATAGTCCTTGTTTTCTCCAGATTTCAGATACTTCCTATTCTTATATGTTTCTTATGAAACATCTGCAATTCTTATACACCTCTTACAACACTCACACCAGAAGACTGACCACGGCAAACACTAAAAGACATGAAAAATGGAGATAAGGAACTATGACTTACCCACCATTTCCTTCTTGAACCTACAGAACAAATTCTAAATGGATGCATAAATTTAGACAGGAGCCAATTCATACTTGCTGTGAGCAGAAAACAGTCAAGGTCTCTTGATTTGTTGAATACAAAAGAGGAGGAGACACAATTGTGACTATCTTGAATCTACCAGGATATAGTTTAATTGCAATTAGAAACCTCTCTTCAAAGCATTCTGACAGTTACATCTAATACAAGCTAAATCCAACAACAATTCAAATGGAGAAACTGTACACGTACAGCAAACAAATCCACAAAAGAGGCGTAAGTGTTCTCTTTATGGACCAAAACCGTAGGACCTTCATGTTCTAAATTAATGATACTCACCAAAGCCATCAGGGACGCTATCCGACTTCCAAAAACCAAGCTGTCTCTGCCAAGCATAGAAAATGGAAAGAAATAAGGACAATTGGATAAACAAACTCAACTTGAAGAACCAATAAAAAATCTCTGATTCCCAATTACGCGCTATATCCATACATGAAATTCTATTTAAACTACATTGAACCATGGATTCCTATAACATAATATAAACTCAAGGCAGAATCAGAAACATAAACGGGTAATCAGTAGTTCAGTACCTCGTTAGGAAAACGCAAGTCATCAGAGAAGTACGAAGACGACGAGGACAAACCAGGTAGGTCCATTGTTTTAGATGGCATTGCAAAACCTAAGAGTGGTAAAACCCTTCCAAACAAAATAATGCCTTCAAAAGAAAAATTCCAGCTCTGATGCCGACAACATGCATACCTCTATTTGTAATTCAAAATTTTCCCTCCAACAGAAAAACCGAAAAAGAAAATCTGCATGGTAATTATATTGGTTCGTCAATTCAGATATTCAGATACAGAAAAGTTACAGGGTAAATTATGAAAAGTAAACCCTACTAACTTGGATCAGCTTAAGATCTTGGATATAACGCGTCAAATTATGACGAATAGAGAGAGAATTCATAATTAGCATTAATTATAAAAGTCTGAATATGCAACTAACTAATCACAAAATTCTTAATTATCTAAAATATTTTTAAATCCGAGGGCAATTTTTTCAGAAAGATCGAAAGCAATGATTACACGCGTGAAATTATTAAAAAAAAAAAAAGGAAAAATGAAAAGAGAAAAAAAAAAAATCTTAAAATTCAGCAATTGATGGCAGAGTTTACCTCTACAGCTTCCCGCAAGCTCCAATCAAAATTTAAGGGTTGAAATCGGAAAAGCACCGATCAAAAGGATCAGAAACAAGCTCGCACCTAAACACATCAAATTGCGACGACAATTCAAAACTTCTTTCAAATTGCAATTGGAGCAAAAAACTAAGGACGAAGATATATAAGTATAGACATAAGAGAGAGGGACATAGGCGAATAAGATATTTAAAAACAAGGTGGGAATGGGAGAGAGAAATCGAATAAATTACGGCATAAGGCAAGGGGATTGAAGAAGGGGATCATCTAGGCATCTGTGCCGTGCAAGATCCTCCAAAGCTTTGATGCCTTTTTTCCCTGCATTGCACGTTAACTGCACCCCTCACCTCCCCCCTTATTTTTCAATTTTTTTTTTTTTTTAATTATTCCATCATATTCTCTCTCACAAGCACAAGTTTTCTTTCTCTCCATCTCTTTCCTTCTATTCTCTTCATCTCCGCTAGAGTTTTCTGAACCTTCCGTCTAGATAATTCCAGTTTCCGGCGAGACCGTGAGTTTCTCCGGCGAGATTCCGAGCGCTCGCCAGAGAGAGAGATAGAGAGAGATAGATTAGAATTTGGACCCTGTGGACTGTGGCCAAAACGGAGATCAAAAAATGGGACAGTCGCCGTCAACTGTTAAACGGCGTTAAGTCCGAATCCGTTGTGTGGTCTCGGGAAAGGCAACGGGGAAGTCTTGGCTGTGTGTTTTCATATAATCTCCCTATCTCATGCCACGATGGCAGAGTCGAGCGGCTCAGTTGATTGGTTGTGGTCGTGAAATGACATTATTAGCCTTGAGAGAAATGATTGAGTCATTGAAACGGTTATTGCTTTTAGGTAAAACAGGCAAGGTGGTTTAGGTAATGGTCTATATCTAATCTAATTCGTCGGGACGAGAATAGCTCAGGGGTTTGGTACCGTTCGGAACTCTCTTTAATTAGTGGGGCCTTGAGATACGTGCGGTGTTTAAAAATTGTTGTTGTTATCTCACCGGGAAATAATCTGGTGGTCCGGACAGCCAAATAACATTTCAGAATTGTGGTTGAGAAACAGGTTTTCAGATTTTTATTGACCACGCGTCAGAAACTAGGTGGAGGACAATGTTATCTGTACGGATTATTCCTGTTAATTTCCTTACCTGATTACGGGGCCACAATCATTAGCGAGGTTACGTGGCCATTTTAGCGAAAGAGAAAACGGTAGCCTTACGTAGTGATGCTTATAAAAAAACGTGAACTCTCGGTTTCGACTGACGCGTGGTCCTAACATTAAAAGACATTATGCCCGCATTTTGTCCTTTGATAAGCAGGAGCTGAGCAAACGATAAAAGCTCAGATTGATAATGCCAATTTTTCAGTTTTCCTGTGTGAATTCGGAGTTATTATACGGAAACAATATGGAGAGCTTTTATTTCTTTACTTGTATAAAGTTAGGTAATGTTTCGTTGTATTATTGGTAGATCTAATATATATGGACTTTATTTAAACAAGGACGAAAGATTTTCAGGTTTTTGTTCCTTTATTAATGATTCTGTGTGATACGAATGAGTGGGGGGAGACTTAAGATTTTGGTTCATTTGAGTTAACATTAAAAGATAGAGTTAATATATATATATATATATAAAAGTATAACTAAAAGCAATCCAAAAAATTAAATTTTTTTCACGCCTAACTTTGATTTATTCAGTTATTCTTGAGGACTTTTCATATTTGAGTTTATATATATATATATATATATATATATATATATAATTAGTTACCTTATCGGAAATATCTCTGATGTTAACTTCTTTAAGTTTGTTGAAATGAAAGCATGCATGTTCTCTTTAAATAATTATTTTTTTAGGCATGTTAAACAACATCAATAATTGATGTCAAACGATTTAATATGTTTAATATTACTAGACACATTTGTTATCATGTTTTGCACCTCGTATGTTGTTGAGTAACAGTAACAACAAAATTATATATGAAACCAATTCTAGTGCTTTCCGCTACCTTCCAACCTTTTTTCACGTGCAATATTGTGCAAAAACTAAGAATCAAAATTCCCTACAATCAGGTTGCCTGGTAGGAAATCCTCATTCAAAAACTAAATTTATCTGAGGATTTTATGATTGAAATTAAGTGAGTTATATCCAATAATATATATCAAATGTTTTTGTACAAATATCTAACGGCCAAGGAGAAATATAAGAATTTAATTTGGAAATATCAGGTTACACTATTTTCTTTTCTTTATCTAGGCCATCCTGGCCAGCTATATAGTGACAAAGCATATTTCTATTTTTAAATCATTTTTAATTGTTCAAATTCAATTGATATTTTTCTATATGATCTTCTAATTTCGAATTATTTTGACATCACATCACATGGTTCATAAATTTAAAATTAGTTTTCATAAGTGGAGTGATCATGCAATGCGTACCTTTTATTTTTTTACAAACTCGCTAGTTGTTCCCAAAAAAAAATCATAAGAAGACATCCATGACCCACGTGTGAGTTTTGAATCATCCCTTTTTTTTTTTTTACCAACATGGTTTGATTTGCTTTGTATATATATATATATATATTTGGCGGGGGTGGGGATACCTTAATTAACATTCCAATCTTAGTTTTAGGGAGTATCTTCGGCCTGGACTTTATCTAAATTTCCTAAAGCAAAGCCCCACATGTCCCTTACAATTGTATGCTTATTATATCATAATAATTCAGAGAAGGTAGAGAACTTTTTAAGGCAATAATGAATGCTAAAAAGTGAACTGCAAATGGTATCGCCCTTCTCAAGGAATCTTACGATAAATCAACCAGATTTCTACAAGAGGAAACCGCTGAGGGGGGAAAAAACAATGCACATATGGTGGTTTTTACACAATAAATTAAGTTGAGTTTTAAGTTTGCGACTCATGAATAAGCATGCGACATTTATGACAAAAGAATGAGCTACTTATGAAAGCATAACTTCGCAGCAGATACCTGTAGAAGTTTATAGGCTCATTATTTTGTCAAACAAATTAGTTCTGGGGTCTTTCGGCGTATATATATATCCTACAAAATTATAATCAATTTCTTATCTGTCAACAATATTATTCATTATCAATTACATGGTTCCCAATAAACCTAATTTCGTACGAAGTGCATTATCACAAAGATGGGACGAGTACTTAGACACACCTGATCAATATCATGATCATATGTGTTATCGTGATGCACAAGAAGCCAAGCACCCTGGCCTCCTCTAACAAACCCACAATAAGGTTAGTATTTGGTGTGGCTAATAATGAACCCCTTGAAGTCAGGCCTCCAAACCATTTGGCTGACCCAAGCTACCTCATTTTCGATCGAACTCAGCCAGGCTATGAGAGACGTACGGTGCACAAATAATAAAGAGAGGTCGTACGTATTTACAGTATTTTATCTAATGTCACCCAAACTGTTAACGCTCCTTTATTATTCTTGAAAGCTAAAAGAATGTCAGCATATTAAAGTGAGGATCACGAAGTCAAATAAGTTACTCTAGCTAGATGTATGCATTATTCTAGCCAAATATCCTTCTTTTTTCAATTTTCCTTTTAACACATTTTCATCTCCGACAAATACGGACTTAAACTTGCTAATAAAACATTTTATGTTTGATCTTCCTTCTTTCTTTCAGACTCTCTCCATTCACAATTTGGCGTTAAATCAACTGATTCTTCAAAATCTTCTTTCGAATTTGCGTGATATTAGTTCCGTTGTCCATTACATTAATATATTTGACTACTTTTATATAACTGCATGCGTGCATGCAATGATGCAAGCTTTATTTTCGGAGACACCTATTGAATCATAACTAGGAATTGCGGGGTTTTGGCCAACCTGGTGTGAGACCGAGAACGATTAGCTCTGTGAATTTACCAAACAGGCCCTTAAACCAGAACAGTAACAAGCATTGTCGACACAATGGGGAACATAACTGCTCAGCCGGACGTTAAGGGGTTAAAGAATTCAGGGAAAAGCAAATAAAAAAAGAAAGAATGATTGGAAGGAACATGTGGGAGTAATGATATGTTGCTTAGAGTCTTGTTCCTATTTGATGAGCCACGGCCACTCTATGAGATTCTTTCCCATACGAATCTCCTTTCACATGTCTCATCTACACCGGCCCCTCATTAATTAACTCGTATTATATTATTCGCCCACCCATTGGTGAAGCTCCCTCCTATAAGATTACGAGTTAGTCAATGTTGCCCCTCACAGTCTCACTATATATATATGGTTTTCATTTCACAATTATTTTACTATGTTTGTGATAATTTAGTCGTATCAAGAGTCAAGACTACAATGTTAATTATAGGATGGTCAGAATTACTGTTGGTTTATGTTTTTTTCAATGTCAACCTTTACTTCATTCTTTTTGAAGATTTATGCAAAGCCAAAAATACATTTCAAGTTATTTTAATTGAACATGAATGTCACGGATTTTATCTATATTATATTGAAAAGTCTTAATAAGTATAAAATTTGTTTGAAATAAATACTTAAAGCTCGCGTGTTTTTAAAAACTAAGAGGGGTCTTTAATGTAATATACCCCATCTTCATCTTGTATGTGTTTTTTTAAGTTTCTTCTCCCCAATTATAGACACCTTATGTTAGAAAACTATTTTACATATGAAGTTATTAAAATTCAATAAAGACAACTGTCACGACTCACTTCTCATCCTATTACGAGAATCACATAGAATTAATATTGTCTGAAAATTGCTAGACTTACAATTTATAACTATTTTAAAGTTTGTTGACACTTATCAACATGTAATTAAAAGATGTTAACATTGTTCGAGTGGTTGAGTGGCCGGCTTCAATCACACGTGGACATATGAATTTTAACTTAGATGTCAATTACTACCCATGGATTAAAGGTTTGTGACAAATCGTCCCTTCTACTATAATTTTCTATCAAAGTTTAAGCAAGCACTAATGAGTTGCGGGGAGAAGAGAGCGTAAAGAGTTGCGATCACATAATATATGTGTCAAAGGGATTGGAGCATAACTTTAAAGATCTTTTTAACTCTTCAGTAGATTCCTCTTACTGTGAAAGCTCATAATCTCGCTTGGGCTGATACGTGCCAACTTGTGGATTTCACGCGCTAGTCCTCCACCAGCTTTTTCACTCTCTTCCTTATGTCAGATTTGCTTCGAACGACATCTTTCGTCCGCTAAATTTGCTCCAACACCAGTTGTAGTTGGGTGTTTTGTTGTTTTTTTGTTATTGCTTTTGTATTATTGTTATTTTGTGTAGGCTTTAGTTTTAGTCTCCTTGCTCTTTTATTGTATTATTATTGGGTGGAAACTTTATCTTTGGTTTTGTCTCAGTCTCCTCCGGTGTATGTTTTGCTGCTTTGCTTTATTATTATGGTTAAGAGAGGTATCTCCGTTGCAATTATGGTTCTTAAATTCTCTAGGGGTAGAATTATTCATGTTGCCACCACGTATTTCTTGTTTTCGGCCGCCATTGGTGAAGCTCATGTTGTGCTGCTAGCATCTTAAGATTGGACTTTTGGTTTTTCGTTTTCTTTTGTTAGTTGTGATATTTGTAGTGCATTTTATTGTGTACATTATGTAGTTCAATAAGTCGCTTCTAAATTCGTGTTCGGAAACCATCTATATCGGTCTCTCATTCTCTCTGCCATTCATATCAAAAATAGGAAAAAGCCCATTTTGTAACCTTTTTTGTTTATTATTGAATTAGGAAAAAAAAAAAAAAAAGTCCTCCTCTCTCCTGCTTGAAGGAGACGCTACAAAATTCAAATTTCTTCAGGGATTGTATAGAGTTTTTACCAGAAGTACATTAATATACATAGTTGAACACAATTTTAGTCCAAAAGTCTAAGCTTGTGGGTTAAGGTCCACTTAGGTATATTAACTACTATTTTATTTTATATTTTGTTAATGTGGGACTCAACACTCACAAATGCACTTACAACAATCTCCCTCTAACTTGTGAGTCTCTTCACATTAACCACTCCCCATCAATGTGAGTCTTTTTACATTTATAAAAGTGTCTCACGTCAAGAGCTACGGATGCAGACACAATTCCAAACTCGACACATCCAGACATCCGTCTCAGGAAGCTAATCATGGCTTATGTTGTTACCGTGCACAACAACGAATAGAAAAACATAGCCACTATCATAGCTTAGGTTTAACCAACAAGTCTCGGCCAAATAGTACACTGGAAAAACGAGTTGTCTTTGCTAGCTATGACCCAGGACCCGATGTGTGATGGGGAGATTGTTGGGGTTATCCCACATAGGTTGTAAAATGGGCTGGTGATCAGTTTATAAGTATGAAGGAAAACTTCACCTCTTGAACTAGCTTTTGGGGTTGAGAAATGCCCAAGGCACTAGTATCAAAGCTTTTGGGGTTAATATACCTAAGTTGGCTAGAGTCAACTTAGGTATATTAACTACTATTTTATTTTATATTTTCTTGATGTGAGACTTAACACTCACAAGTGCATTCACAACAAATTTAAACTTTGCTTCCATAATTTCTAACATCAATTTAAACTTACTCTCTTTTTATAGTTGAAAAGCTAATAAAATTTTTCAAGAGTGTTAATTTTCGAGCATATTACTTAGATGGGCCACTTCATGTTTAGAAGTATTATCAATTGGTGTTTCATTCTCTCTTCCATTGAGATGAAGAATGAGAAATATCCTCATTTGTAACATTTTTCCTATTTTATTAAAAAAAAAAAAAAAACTGATTTTAAATGTGATGTCAAATTACTTTTTTTGAATAATTATATTTTCATAAGTTTTTTTATTTGTAATTGTTTCTGTCATTGGAATGGGCCGCTGATGTATCAATGACATCTTTATATCCTTTTTGTGGACTGAATTCTTTGAGGAGCTTTTTGATCTGTTTTCGGATGTAGTCATTTAAAGTACAACAAAAAAAAGAAAAAAGAAAAGAAAAAAAAGAGAGAACATTCACTTATTCTGCTAATTGCCATGTAATTTTTAATGATTATTAAAATTTTAAAATCAGTAAGGTATTTGAAACTTATGTTAAATTCCTCCGTAGTATTTATAATGATTAATGATAGTACTAAGGTGTTAAGTGAGCAAGCCACTCGCTCGCGAGTTCGGGATCAGTTTGTATAAGCTCGGTTAGTGCTTGACTTAATTATTAAATGAAGTGCTTTATGAACACAAATTTTGGCTCGAATAAAGTTCGACTCGCTTATTAGGCTCAACTCGTATATTTTTTATTAAGTAACAAATAACAATATATAGTCAATATTACTCAATAATAACAAATATACTAATATACTATTATTATATAACTTATTTTTATTTTGTTATTTATATATGTGTCATTTGTGTATATATATATATATATATGTATGTATATATTATATAAACACATATAAGAAATATAAAATATATATAGTAAATAATAATAAATATTTGATATAATCATTAATCATTATATCATATGATATAATCATATGGTATGACTGTATAATTTATAGTGCCATCAACCATTTAATCAAAGCATTACTAAATACTTTTTATACTTAGAAAACCTATATTACATGATCTTAGATCTAAGATAATATTATTATATTAATATGATTTGTGATTTGTGATTTGTGAGATAATATAATCATATAATTTAAGTATGAGTGTATGACCATTAGATCATTAGGAATTTAGGACTTAGGAGTTTGAGCATTACAATTAGATAATAAGTTTAATTTTTTTTTTTTTTAAAAAAAGATAATAAGTTAAAATGATGATAATTCAAATCATTAATCATATAATTATATAATATCAAATTAAGTAATTGACATTGGATTCAACAATGTGTTATTTATAACCACAATTGAAGTATTAATGTATTTTAATCTAGCTTTTTGAGTCGTTTAAAAATACTTGAAGTTTAAATTTATATAATAATAATAAAAAAAAGAGTCAGCTCGTGAGCTGGTTCGACTCGACTTATTATGAGATTGAATTCGATTTTTTGACTCGTATTGAGTTCAGTTTGAGCTCGAGCAAAATTTAAACGAGCTGAACCCAAACATGGGGAATTTGTTTAGGCTCAGCTCGTTTACACTCCTAAGTCACTAAAATGAGAATGTAATACGTAGCATTATTCATTTATAAAAAATTATAATTATATATGAACAATTATAATTTTTTAAATTTATTTTTAACAATAACTACTCTCAAATTGGATTGGTAACGCTACTTCAGCATAGTGAAATAACAGGTGTAATATAAATCATTATTAAATGAGAAATGTTATTTTTTCTGTAAAATTTTTGTCCAATTTTATTATTTATATTTTTTAAATATATTATTGAATTTATAAAACCTACGTGTAATTCTATAAATCTAATAATAAATTTTTTTAAAAAATTTAACAATAGTCCCATCTCTTTTACTAAATAATCTATAAAAAAAACCAAAACTTAGTATCTAAGGGGTAACTCAATCGGATAGGGACCACGTCTTATAAAGTAAATGTTACTAGTTCGAATTTCATCTCAATTGGATAGGGGCCATGCCTTATAAACTAAATGTTACTAATTCAAATTCTCCTCTCCCTCTTCTATGGACAAAAAAAAAAAAAAAAAAAAAAACCTAAACCTGACAACACAGATACCGGACCGAAAAAATCTTCCCGTTGCTCCCGCCTTTCAAACTCCCATTCCCAGTCGTCATAGGTCTTTTACGCATACGCACGTATATCTCTCTCTCTCTCTCTATATATATATAAAAGAAACCCTAGACTCCAGAGGTTATTGATTTTACAGGTACCAATCTTGATTTTCTAGCATTGATACTCTGCTCTGGTTCTCCAGGTACCAATCTTGATTGTCTCTCTCTTCGGACTCAAATTTCTGGAGCTCGGCGATGTTCTCGATGAACTGGATCTTTTCGCATTGATTCGAAAATTGATACGGGGGCTTCTTTTGCTTTTATAATTTGCACTCTCTTCGAGATTCTTATTGTGCACATGAATTTAGAGAGTGGTTTATAGTTTTTTATCCGAGCACATTTCGTCTCATTCCTGCTAGATGATTGTGTGAAAAATTATATTTTTATCTTGCGCCTTTTATATCAATGGCTGTTGACTCTGGCGATGGCATTCAAAGTAAAGTGCTAGTTGATGATAGAGATATTGGTTTTATGGCGGAGAAGAATATTGCACAATGTGTTAAAAATATTGAACCAATCAGTAGCCTAGGACTACAAAACTTACAGCGAAGGGTTAGTCCAAGGCTTCAAAACACGCCTGATGATCAAAAGCCTTTCTATGGTAGCAATGGAAAGAGGTTATCGGATGGCCTCAAAGATAAAGTTTGCGAGAAAAGGGCTAAGATGGTGTTTGTGGAAGACATTCGTTGTAAAGAGAATGCTGTTACGGCAAAGAAGAATGTTGCACAATGTGTTGAACAGACTGAACCAAACAGTAGCCGAGGACTACAAACTTTACAGCGAAGGGTTAGTCCAAGGCTTCAGAATATACCTGATGATCAGAAGCCTTTCTATGGTAGTAATAGAAAGAGGTTATCAGATGGCCTCAAAGATAAAGTTAGCGAGAAAGGGATTAAAGTGGAGTTCGGGGAAGACATTCGTTGCAAAGAGAATGTTGTTACAGCAAAGAAGAATGTTGCACAATGTGTTGAAAAGATTGAACCAAACAGTAGCCAAGGACAACGAAATTTCCAGCAAAGGATTAGTCCAAGGCTTCAAAACATACCTGCTGATCAAAAGCCTTTCTATGGTAGTAATAGAAAGAGGTTATCGGATGGCCTCAAAGATAAAGTTAGCAATAAAGGGACTAAAGTGGAGTTCGTGGAAGACATTCATTGTAAAGAGAATGTTGCACAATGTGTTGAAAGGATTGAACCAAACAGTAGCCAAGGAAAACAAAACTTGCAGCAGAGGATTAGTCCAAGGCTTCAAAACATACCTGATGATCAGAAGCCTTTCTATGGTAGTAGTAGAAAGAGGTTATCGGATGGCCTCAAAGATAAAGTTAGCAATAAAGGGACTAACGTTGAGTTTGTGGAAGACATTCGATGTAGAAGAAATCTGGCGATGAGTCGTAACAGCGGTCGTGCTCAAGTTGATAATTCGGATAAAAGTGTGGCGAGGGTGAAAAGGACATTGAGGGTTTTCAACACGTTTTACCTTCGCTTTGTTCAGGTGATTACAATTTGTATGTGTGTGTGTATGTATGTATGTATGTGTATAGTTGTAGTCAAGTTGCCTTCAGATGTGTTATTTTATGAATATTTGGATGTGCTTTAGATATTTGTATGCGTTTTTATCTAGTAGATAAATTTTGTTGTATCGCTTTTAAAGTTTCTTTAAAATTTTATTTTATGTTAGCTTGCTACTATGTGAACTAAATTAAGGACAGAAAAGGGAAAGTTTAAAATTGGACATGTCTACAAATTTTGCAACGCTATAATAAGAATGTAGCATTAGCTTCATAAATGCCAATTTTGCAACATTGAAAGTAAACCAACGATGCTGATAATTTAACCTGCCATTATTTGTTTTGTTGGTTACTTATGTCAATCAATTGTATGAACCTCTTCTTATTCACATTGGTCTGAATTAAATGCTTTTGACCTCTTGAGCTAGATGATACCAATTTGCATTTTTGTACCAGTAAGGCTAACAATTCATTTGCGCACACATCACACGTTGGTGATCAAATCCGTGTTGAGCCTTTAACAAGTGGGATTGAACTAGTACTTTATACAGAATTAACAGTTTTGGGTGATCAAATCCGTGTTGAGCCTTTAACAAGTGGGATTGAACTAGTACTTTATACAGAATTAACAGTTTTGGGTGATCATATTGTTGTCTTTTGACTAGTTTACTGTGTACATTTGTTAAATCTTGTGAAACCAAAATGAATACTGTAATTAAAGGTGTTAGAACCCCATAGTGACCCAAATCTCTTCTAAACTTTTCCATATGTTTTTTTTTTGATTAATCTGGAGTAGATATGTGGCGGCTTTTTTTTTTTTTTTTTGTCTACTATAATCATCTTAATTAGTAATCTTTTCCTTAGCCTGTCTATGCTTGTGTTTTTTATATATATCTCTGCAGATTTCTAAGACTTGTGCAAAGGAAGCCAAAACACAGCTTGTTTTGTCTAATTTAACAACTTGAGCAGATAATCTTTTATTGACATAGCCTGTCCGTGATTGTCTACAGGAAGAGGAGAAGAGATGCAAGAAGCCTACGGATAATGATTTGCAAGTTTCTAATGGTTCAGAAAATAATGTGAGAATCTTCAACTTCAGTTTCCTTTTTTCTCTTTTTCTAATTTTTGGTGTTTTTTTTTTTTAAAAAAAATTTAAAATTTAAATTTTTTTAAAAGCTATTGTCAATGTGCTGAAGAAGGTATAGTTTATTTCACTGCCTTGCGCTCTATCTCACTTTTAATGCTTTTTCTAAGTCTAGATATTGACAGTTTTTGAGAATGCACAACGCTGAAGTTGAATTTGACAGTCTGAAAGTCCGGGCTCTAGTTCTACTAGTACAGTTCTGTATGTGGCTCGAGCCCATAAATGTTAATATGCTAGCCTCGCCAGTTGATGCATACATGTCAATATGACCTTTATATTTGACATGCTTTATACTCTGTTACACTAGGCTGTACTTCCACTAATTCATTTTTGTATGTGGTTTGAGCCCTTAAAGGTGAATATGCTATCACCTTGCTCATCCATCCGTTTCAGTTTGACCTTTATGTGTGATATGCATCATTCATAGTATTTCACATGATTGCTAAAGTCTCTTATTTAAATATTCTCAGCCCTAAATATATTTATTAGATTCATGGTTTCCCCAAAGCAGTTTTGTTTTTTCAGTTGTTCTTTAATCTTCTAATTTCAATGCTGGTTCTTTTCAATTGGCCAATTCATGCATTCATAATTCACATAATGTATTCATCTGCCAATCCTAAATCACTCAAGGATCAGTATGGTTTCTAGGGATTCTGTTTTACAGATATATTAAAGCAGTAGATATTAAAGTTCCTTCAAAGATGGGACAAAACTTGTATCTCGGTGATTCTTAAACTTTGTGGTTGTTTACATTAATGCTACAAATGTTTGCAGAATGGGAATGCATCAGATGATTATTCAAGGAGATGTTCCAAGCGACCTGATCTGAAGGCAATTTCTGAGGCAAGTTGCTGGTTTATGTGTTAACATATATCACACATGTTTTCTATTCAGCCTCGGTCATTGAAGAAATGTGGTTTAGCTAGCGCTGCTCTTAGTTTTTCTTATTACTAATGCATTTTTGGTGTATTGACAAAAATCACGATAATGCTGAAATCATATCCAATTATAAATGTTGTTAATAGGTAGAGGTGCATTTAAACTTGCAAATAGTGATGCCTAAAAGTGTTCATATAAATAGGCAGGCACAAGGACTTTTGCTGTTTGTCTTGTAACATTACTATTTTTTTCTACTGACTATATTGTATAATAGGAAATTTAATGCCATTAGCTTTATTTTAAATAACTTAACCCCCAAAGAAAAAAGATATTAAAGCTGAAAGCAACTTCTCTTTCTTTTCCTTAATGTGAAAGTTAAGACCCCTTCTTATTTATCCCAAGATATATATCGTATATAATATAAAAGAAAAAAATTCTATATATATCCTTGTTTCTATACTAGGTTAATGATTGAATTGTAGTAAATTTGTTGGAATGAACATAATATTGAAGCTGGCTAGCGACTTCTATTTTTTTCCTATATGGAAATAGTTAAGGTAACTTCAATGTACTGCAGTGTAAGGTAACTTTGATCTATTTTGTTACTGCATTTCCTTACTAGTGCTTTGTGAATTATGCAGATGGTGAAGTCAAATAAAATTTTGTATCCTAAGAAAATAGGTCATCTACCAGGTGCATAAAGACCTGTTGTCTGTTTGGGTGTAGATATTTGCTCTCTAGTCTTTTATGAATAACATTAATAATTATATGGTTTCTATATACATTTATATCAAATTTTTGTTGTTACTTTTAATGCAGGTATTGATGTCGGGCATCAATTCTATTCTCGGGCTGAAATGGTGGCTGTAGGTCTTCATGGACTTTGGTTGAGTGGAATTGATTATATTGGAGAATCTTGCAAAATGGTAGTGTATCTACAATCAATTAAGAATTCTGTGGCAGTTGGTTAGTAGAGTGTGTATTCAACAATAAGTTAAAAGGCATCCAAGCATATAATTTACTGTTAAAGTTTCTAAGCATATATATTGAAAGTTAAATGCATATAAACTCATAGTTGATCATTGAGTCAAAGTCATCAAATTGTACTTGAAACTTTCAATATATTTTAAAGTTTGTGAAAAAATGAAGATTTAAATGCTTGAGATGCGAAGGAAATTGAAATATCTTGACAAGATAATGATTATGGATGAAATGGTCTTGGAACCTCTTTTATGTGGTGGATCGTGAATTTTGTTATGAACTTGAATACCAATTATCTTTGTAGTGAAGGATTACCCCAAAGCTAGAAATTGACCTTATCAAGTATTCATGATAGGGATTTTACAGTAGTTGTCTCTGAACCAGTAAACTCTATTCTAAAACATCATGGTGCACAATTGCTTAATGACTAGAATTTTAAAAATTGGAAATTTTGTCTGTGGATTGCATTGTGAGTCTATAAGTTTAATAAACTCTCCGATTATGCAGAAGGAGTACCAGAACTTTTCCTTGCCACTTGCCGTTTCAATCGTGTTGTCTGGCCAATATGAAGATGATGTTGATAATGCAGAAGAAGTTGTGTATACAGGTCAAGGTGGAAATGACTTACTTGGCAATAAGCGTCAAATTAAGGATCAAGTTATGTGTCGTGGTAATTTAGCTCTTAAGGTGTGTAATATGGAATATAGATTACACTCTTCAATATTTAGTAATTTGATGACATGGGTAATTATTGTGCTTATGGAAATTTGGAATTTATTCTTCCGATGTTTAAAATGTTATTTTGTCTTCTAAAGTGAAAGTAATGTTGAATAAGTTAATAACTAGTAACTGAGTTCGTTTTCGTGCAAGCACTTGTAAATACAAATGCGCATATAGAGACACCATAGGTCTGAGGTATAAAACCCCATAGTTTAGTCAAAATTACACACTTCCTACTAGGTTAGGATTTACTTAATTGCTTGTTTGGAAGCCCATGAATGGGCCAAATTGAATTGAATCTGAATAGATTTCCCCAGTTCATGTGTTTGGAATCAAAATGAATTGAATTTGAATTCAATTTATGTGTTTGGAACCTCAACTTGCGAATGTGAATTGGTGAACAAAAGATCAAATCCCATAAAAATTTGTCTAATTCCAATTCATTTCATGTCACATAAGACCCTTTTATATGAAATGTAAAACATATATTTTTATCCTGACGTATAACCTTCCAACACCTGAAAAGAATGTTTTCTCTCTCTCTCTCTCTCTTGGATTTTCTTAACATATAAAAGAATATATGTGAATGATTTAACTTTTTTTAAAAATTTTATATGATACATTTTACTCAAAACTTTAAATGAAATTGAATTTTACTTCAAGCCATGTATACTATATACAAATAAATTGGAGTGTAAAATCAATTCATTTCCTTAATAATTGTAATGAATTTACTTTAAATTCCTTCCATTTTATTCAATTATTTGAATTGACTTGAATTCATTAATGCATTGGTCCCAATACGAGGACAACATGAAATAAGAGGATTAAAAAATGCTTAAAAAAATTTAGTTGTCAATTTTCTGGAGCACCTGCCCAATGAATTGTTATTAGTTTAAAATCATTAGAGCTAACTGGAAATTTAAGTTTTATTCTTGTAACATTTCAAATACTCCTTTGTGTTATTGTGAATGATATAAATAGAAATATTTTTATCTTAGTTTAGCATAATTGCAATAAATCTTAGATTTGCTAAGAGAATCAGGTGGTAATATCATTGGCAAATGCCCGAGTCAAACCCTTAGGGTTTAGCTATCATGCTATGGAGTAATTTAATCTGAAATCTTTTTATAACAACATCATATGCATCGTGTACTTTGGGGCGCCTTACACTTTTAATAAGACTGGTTATTACTTATGAAAAAATATGCGTTGTGCAATTTTGAATTACATATGGAATTGGATGTTGTGGCTTCAAAATACACATTTAGTGTGACAATAATATGTTTGTTTTGTATACAGGAATAAGCAAGGTAACAAGTCTTTTACCATCATTTACCTAAGAAGATAGTGTTTTGAATGTGAGGTGTTCTTTGTTAAATGGTGTTTACAATATGTAATTTTTATCTTTTGCAGAACAGCATGGATCAAGATTTATGTGTTAGAGTGATACGTGGGCATAAATGTGCTAGTAGTTATACTCGCAAAGTTTACACATATGATGGTTTGTACAAGGTAGATTATGATTTTTGGTTGTTATCAAAGAATTCCATAAATTTTTCCAAAGTCCATGAAAGTTGTTTTTGTGTTAATTGAGAGACCACTGCTAATGTCCAATCATATCTTCAATCTTCAATAAAGTATATAATAGTTATATGGATACAGACCATGTAATTTTCTTCACTATTTCTCTGCTACTTTCAATTTATTTCCCCTATATTTTGTTCATTCCCATAATTTTGGTTAAGCTTCAGTTTGATGTAGTCATTTTTCCCAACAATACATATGTGTGGATGTATTAGGCATTTGATTCTTTGTAATTTTAGAATTATAAATGCTATGCTTTCATAGTTTTTATTGTCTGAAAGTTGTGGGAATATTTTTTGTTTCTCTTTGAGCCGTTGAAATTTAAGAAATTTGATAGTATTATGTTATGGTGTTAATTGTTCATTTGCCACTTTTTTTTTGGTGGGGAGAGTGGCGTTTATTGATTTTCATTATATTGTTTTCATTCCTCTGCCTTGCAAATATTCCTTCTCCCTCCTTTTAGAAGTACAAGTAGAAATTGGTGCAAATCTACAACTGGTGACAAGCTAAGGAGCCCATTTCCATATCGTACACATACCTGTTGATACTTTTCAAATATTGCCACATATGATACTTCTTGAAATTGCGGAAAATTTGAGATATTGATATGAAAATCATATTGAAGTTACTCATGGCCACATATTGGACAAATCTCTTATCTTAGTGGATGAAGTGCATAATAAGAATTTAATTTCGAGGAATTACAATGCCTTATTTTTTTATGGATAAATTAGGATGCATGCATGATAAACAAAACTAATATTAACTTGCCAAGTACAGATTTTTGACAAACCACCTATTGTCACCTTTTTATGAGAATATGTGAGACAATCAATGTTGATATGGCACCTCCCTTTCTACGTGTGTGTGTGTGTTGTCACATATCTCATTTTCATACCCATAAATATTTGTTTCTGTACTTTAAAGGTCACTGAGAGACGTTGTAGTTCATTTATTTATGATCTTTAGATTCTGAAAAATAACATTTGATTTGGTAACTTATCTACTTTTTTTTCTTTGTCTTCTGTTGAAACATCTTTCTGATTTTGTCCATGCATCTTCTTTTAGAGTAATTAGGGATTTTTATATGTGGTTGGAAAATTGGACATTTTTAGGTCTTTTTTTGATCGTAAGTGCTTTTGCATTGAAAGGAATTAGATTCTGTCCTTTTATCCTTTTTCTGATA
>NC_081544.1:36453367-36463622 GCF_901000735.1 Corylus avellana | reverse complement strand
ATGGAATTGGATGTTGTGGCTTCAAAATACACATTTAGTGTGACAATAATATGTTTGTTTTGTATACAGGAATAAGCAAGGTAACAAGTCTTTTACCATCATTTACCTAAGAAGATAGTGTTTTGAATGTGAGGTGTTCTTTGTTAAATGGTGTTTACAATATGTAATTTTTATCTTTTGCAGAACAGCATGGATCAAGATTTATGTGTTAGAGTGATACGTGGGCATAAATGTGCTAGTAGTTATACTCGCAAAGTTTACACATATGATGGTTTGTACAAGGTAGATTATGATTTTTGGTTGTTATCAAAGAATTCCATAAATTTTTCCAAAGTCCATGAAAGTTGTTTTTGTGTTAATTGAGAGACCACTGCTAATGTCCAATCATATCTTCAATCTTCAATAAAGTATATAATAGTTATATGGATACAGACCATGTAATTTTCTTCACTATTTCTCTGCTACTTTCAATTTATTTCCCCTATATTTTGTTCATTCCCATAATTTTGGTTAAGCTTCAGTTTGATGTAGTCATTTTTCCCAACAATACATATGCGTGGATGTATTAGGCATTTGATTCTTTGTAATTTTAGAATTATAAATGCTATGCTTTCATAGTTTTTATTGTCTGAAAGTTGTGGGAATATTTTTTGTCTGAAAGTTGTTGGAATATTTTTTGTTTCTCTTTGAGCCGTTGAAATTTAAGAAATTTGATAGTATTATGTTATGGTGTTAATTGTTCATTTGCCACTTTTTTTTTGGTGGGGAGAGTGGCGTTTATTGATTTTCATTATATTGTTTTCATTCCTCTGCCTTGCAAATATTCCTTCTCCCTCCTTTTAGAAGTACAAGTAGAAATTGGTGCAAATCTACAACTGGTGACAAGCTAAGGAGCCCATTTCCATATCGTACACATACCTGTTGATACTTTTCAAATATTGCCACATATGATACTTCTTGAAATTGCGGAAAATTTGAGATATTGGACAAATCTCTTATCTTAGTGGATGAAGTGCATAATAAGAATTTAATTTCGAGGAATTACAATGCCTTATTTTTTTATGGATAAATTAGGATGCATGCATGATAAACAAAACTAATATTAACTTGCAAGTACAGATTTTTGACAAACCTATTGTCACCTTTTTATGAGAATATGTGAGACAATCAATGTTGATATGGCACCTCCCTTTCTACGTGTGTGTGTGTGTGTGTGTGTGTGTGTGTGTATCAATTGGTATAACTATACTCTTATCAAATCTCTATCTTATCTTTTTTGAAAATTACTGTATTGTTTGCACTATGTTGTCACATATCTCATTTTCATACCCATAAATATTTGTTTCTGTACTTTATAGGTCACTGAGAGACGTTGTAGTTCATTTATTTATGATCTTTAGATTCTGAAAAATAACATTTGATTTGGTAACTTATCTACTTTTTTTTCTTTGTCTTCTGTTGAAACATCTTTCTGATTTTGTCCATGCATCTTCTTTTAGAGTAATTAGGGATTTTTATATGTGGTTGGAAAATTGGACATTTTTAGGTCTTTTTTTGATCGTAAGTGCTTTTGCATTGAAAGGAATTAGATTCTGTCCTTTTATCCTTTTTCTGATATTATTGCCCCCTCACTGTTTTTCTTAGTTTCTTCTTCATTCTCTCTCTCTTAAATACTCTGAATGATCTGATAATTTTAATGAATTTTCCTTTTAAAGAGATGATATGTCTATTTATATCCTACGGATTTGCAATCAATATTAGATTCCTTAATTTTATAGGGGCAGACTATAATTTTTTCCTTGTATCTTTCTGCTAAATTACTTCATTTTGATAATTATATCCTTATAAAATTCTTCAGCTGGCCAAATGTCTAATGTGTTTCTTTTTCATTATCTGTTAGGTTGATCATTTTTGGAAAGAGAGAGGTGTTGCTGGATATATTGTTTTTAAGTATCGTTTAAAGCGAATTAAAGGACAGCCCAAATTGGTCACAAATCAAGTAATCTTCTTTTTGTTTCTCTTGGCATTTTTGTGTATCAGTCACAACCTAAGTTTGAACTATATATAGTGATCCAAGAACAATGTGTAAGCACTTTGATTTATTGCTATGGAATTATTCTCACGGTTATACATGGTTGGGGGGATATTGTTGCTCTTATATTGAAAACACATTTGGTAGAAGATTGTAATGTTACCTATAGCACACCGACATTGAACTAGTTAAGTATTACATCTTAAAATGCATTTCAAAATGGGCGCTGTCAATTCTCTAATACTTGTTGGAGACATGTCTGATACCACATGCCTCTAATGATTTGAATAAGTTGAGCGCTCAGCTTGCTTGCCTTGGGCATGGAGAGGATAATGTCACCTTAAAAATAGATATTTGGGTGAGAATTACTAAGACTTTATTTGCAAACTAGTGCTCTCTTGTGCCTTTTCTTCTAGGTGATGCATAGCATTTTCATTGTTGAGTCTTGGTTTTCTCATTTCCGTACATGATTTTATTCATATGTAAATAAGTATTTCTTGAGTATTTCTGTAGATTTTATTGAACTCTTGCTGTGTCCATGTCCTGATTTCAAATAATTATTTCTGTTAGCATGTCTGTTCCACATCTCATCTAGTGCAACATAGACTTATTCTTCTGGTACTTGACTCAAAAGTTTTTGTACATTTTCTTGCTTTGACTCTTCCTTTTGAATACTTTTTGGTTGCAGTTTGAAATTTTCTTCCGAATGGATTTCTGGGCTGCACAAAAGTCATATTTTAGTACTTGATTATCTTTTCTGGTCTTTCCAATGATGAAAACATCTTTATTGCTCATATTACTGGTCTCAATTTTAGCTTGACTTCTTGAATCAGGTAGATTTTGCTAGGCGGCGAGTCTCTAACGGTCATTTTGAATTAGATGGGTATGAATTCTATAAGCTGCCACATTACTGAACAAGTACTTCCCGTGTACTAGGGCTATGACCTTTTGTTATATATATATTTTAGAGAATACTAATGAATATGTATATTTCATCCGCATCAGATTTATTATTTGAACTTAAGTCAGTTGTTTTTCTAGATTGGTGTGTAAGGACATCTGTGGTGGTCAAGAGAATATATGTATTCCTGTTACAAATATATGTGATGTTCCTCCTGTTGTACCCTCAGGTAAATTCTAATATCTAATTTTTTAGCAATTTATGTTTAATTACAAGGGAATACATTTTATGAGGAAAAATTCAAGTTTTCTGCAATTATTCATTTCTTCATAACGTTTACTCCATTTGATGATGTTATAATGACATTATCTGGGGTTTCTTTTCCTCTAATGACAAATGACTAATTTATGTTTGTTTTATCCTTAAGGGCCTCTCTTGTTAATTTAATGTTTTTTCTCTGCCCTTCTGTGTTGCTGTTTTTACTCTTTCTTGTTTTTTTTTTTTATTGTCTTTGCTGGTAGACTATTCAAATTGCCTATTTGTGGATGGCATTACTTCTGACCAATTACTGGAATTGTAGGTTTTAAATATATCAAGTCTATTCAAGTTGCAGAAAATGTAATTATCCCTCCGGATGCTCCCGGATGCAATTGCAAAGGAAAATGTACTAATGCTGCGAAGTGTGATTGTGCTCGACTTAATGGCAATGACTTTCCATATGTGCACCAAGATGGTGGCAGGTGAGATTTGTACTGTTGGTTTGACGTCAATGAGATAAATTTTAAATATGGATAGTCTATAGTTTAATCTAGACGATGGCTTAAAAGGATGTGCATAATGGTGGCCATCAGAAACATGATTGCTAAGTAATTTATGTAATATATCATCCATGATCCCGGACCTCTTATTCAATTTTTGCACATTTCATGTCTTTCTGTTGTTATGTAGCTTGCCTTATTCAGTTATTTGGGTAAATGCCCTGGAAGTAAACATGTTGGTTGAATTGTTTAAAGATTTATGTTTTCCATTAATGTTGAATCATTCTTTTTCTTTCGAATTTTGATATCAAGTTTCTGCTGTATCTGTTTCAGATTTATTGGTCTTATTTTATGTGTGAGCCATGTATGTTTATCTTGAAAGCTTTGTACTTTTTTTTTTGTTTTGTTTCTTTTCCAGACTAGTTGAACCAACGGATGTTGTGTTTGAATGTGGTCCAAGATGTGGCTGTGGACCTAGTTGCCTCAATCGTACATCTCAGCAGGGAATGAAATACCAACTTGAGGTCTTGTAACCAAAATCAAATAGTAATGTTTTCTGGGTATCTAACTTATGTAACAGATGATAATTCACTTTTCTCTGAACAGGTCTATCGTACGGAGAATAAGGGCTGGGCTGTTAGGTCTAGGGACTTTATTCCTTCAGGTGCTCCAGTTTGTGAATATGTTGGAATTCTCAGGAAGAATGATGAATTAGACAATGTCTCAGGGAATGACTATATATTTGACATTGATTGCTGGCAAACAATGAATGAGATAGGAGGAAGAGAGGTACCAATACAGTTAAGCAAGAATTGTAGTTTCTGTGGCTATTTGACATCTCTTCTTTCTTGTTGGGTGGATTTAACTGTTCAAATATAAGAAGCACGCAACTTGGGGATTATTTTTTTTTAATTGCAGCAGCTTTATATTTGCGTAATTGTGTTGTTCTCCCTGGTTGGTGGTAGGCAAACTTTTGCTAAATGGTTTTTGCTCTTTATGTTGAAGTACAACAGAATGTTAAAAAGAAAGGGTTAAATTATAGTCATCCTATTTGATTAGAGTCATCTTATACAGAAGCTATCAGTTGGATCACTTGTAATTTTATGTCAGAACATTCCTCTGAAGTTTCTTTTCTCTGCAGCGGCGATTACGTGATGTATCTCTACCTTTAAGTGGTCATGCTAAGGAAAGATATGACAAGATATCAGAAAATGGACCTGAGTTTTGCCTAGATGCAGGTTCTTATGGTAATGTTGCCAGATTTATCAATCATAGCTGTGAGCCTAACCTCTTTGTTCAGTGTGTTTTGAGTTCCCACCACGATGTTAGACTTGCGCGAGTGATTTTGTTTGCTGCGGATAACGTACCTCCTATGCAGGTAAAGCTTCTTTCTGCTTCATTTTTATACTGTTTTTATTTAATCTTATTTTTATGCCCCAAAGCATAATGAAAGTGTGAATTCAGATGGTTCCTACTTTGATTTGCGTGGAAATTGAGGCTTGTCGTCATGGTGTTTTCTCTTAGTAATTTTAATGATTGTAATGTTTTCAGTTGTCAAATTATACACTTAAATTTGATAAAAGGTTGGAAATTGTATTAACATTTGCTAAGCGGCACACGCTAATGATTGTAGTGTGTGTGTGTGTGAGGGTTATAATTATAACCCTTTCACATTTGAGGGTTGTAGCTTCATTGCTTTTAATATCTAATTTGGAGAGAATTGACGAAGAGGTTTGGAGGATATGAACCTCCTTCATGAACAGCCAGTGACATTGTTGTCTCCTTTTGTAATAGACCTGCTATTTTCACTCATCATCATTCAACAAATATGATGATAATGAAAGTTTCGTTTTGGGTAGTGTTCTTAATACCTTGGTTTGCCCTAATAATTTCTAAATTACATTTTTGGGACCTAATCCATAGCTTGAACTTTAATTTATGTTTTAGATTTTATATATCAACAGATTTCTCGGAATAACAATGTTCAGTGTTACAAATAGGAACTAACTTATGACTACGGATACGAACTTGATAGCGTCGTCGGTCCTGATGGAAAAGTAAAGAAGTTGCCGTGCTATTGTGGTGCGCAAGACTGTCGGAAGCGTTTGTATTAGGCAGATGAAGTTTCTCATCTTAGTAATATTGTGTCGATTCACCACAAACCTCATTTTTGTATGTAGGGCCCACAAGTCAAATTCAAATGTAAATTATCTTACAGGATTTTTATCTAATTATTATTTAGTTTTATATCAAATTTTGTGTCTATTAACGTTGTGCTCGCTGGAATTCATTATTCAAATATGTTTATCTTTGTATTTCTAATCTGATGCCCTTTTGATAGCATATATGTTGTAAATGGCATAGTAGTTTTAAAAAAGGTTTAAATCATTACGTTCATTTTGATTTGATGAAGTGACAAATTGGAGAGCAAGATTATGCCTTTGCTACTATCACATTACTTTTGGAATTAACCGCTAACTTTGAGTTGCTTCTTGGATAAGTTAATATATAGTGGCCGGTTGGCCGTTGGGGGTGGATTGGCCAAACCCACTAAACCAATTAATATTTCTTTTTCTTTTTCTTTTTCTTTTTGGCCCTTGGGGGTGGATCGGCCACCCCCAAGGGCATCCACCTCCAATCGGCCCATGGGGGTGGTTTGGCCACCCCATGGCTCAATTGGGGTTGCCAACCACTCCTTTTTATTTTTTAATTTTTATCATTTTAATTTTGATTTTAAAATTAATAAATTTTAAACAATAAAAAAAAAAATGGGTCATGTCACCTATAATTAAAATGGCTAAAAGATGGACTTTTTATTACAACCAAGCATTTCTCAATATTTTTAGATGCTTATTGTGACATTT
The DNA here is from genome assembly GCF_901000735.1 of Corylus avellana. Classification (NCBI taxonomy): domain Eukaryota; kingdom Viridiplantae; phylum Streptophyta; class Magnoliopsida; order Fagales; family Betulaceae; genus Corylus; species Corylus avellana. The sequence continues at coordinate 36,457,067 of NC_081544.1, read as the reverse complement.
TGCTGGTTTTGGTTGTCGGATCTGTCCTAAAAATAAAATTGTATCACATAATTTTTACTTGATTCTTCATGGTTCAAGGCTCTTAACATTTGGATGATACTTTTTTTTTTTTTTTTTGTGGGAATTACTGATGTGACATAAAAGTAAAAATAATTTTTGAGTGTTTTGTGCTTTAGGTTACTTGCTAATATTTTTGTTCTGAAAACAAAAAATCAAAGTGAGAAAGATAATAATTTAACAAAGAAAGCCTTGAGTATCTCACACAAAAAAAAAAAAAAAAAAAGGCCGTGAATGTCAAAAATTGATCTTATACTGTCAGTCCCAAAAAAATTGCACAAAATGACTTTGTGCCGTTACTGAGGGGTGGTTAGACGGCCACTCCCATGGGTAGTCTGTAGCTGACGGGTTACCCCCTATGAGTGAGATCTGGTGGTTAATCATCAAATACCTTTGAATGCAAATCATTTTATGGTTAATACAGCACTTTAATGTGATTATCACATTAACACATGCGGAATGTATAAAACGGACTTGTAGCATTTTTTAGTGGTAAAAATGTATAGCCCTTTTAAAACCTAAAAGACATTAACGGTGAGTAAAAGTTGAAATCAAAAGTTTTTATATTTCTATAGCATGAGTAATTCTACACACTCCCACATTTTCACTCTCACTCCTTTAGGTGTGAGAGTAATTTTAAAAGGAGTATAAAAGTAAAAATGTGTAGCATTTACCTCTTTTCATTTACATGCTATTATTATTCTATTCCCCTCATGCAAATGGAATGGAGCACGTGACATAGACGTAGCTTGATCCCTCACTCCCGGAAGGGGTTTAATTAGAAATGCATATGAAAACGGTTGAGCTGTGGTGAGAAAGGTATAAATCCTCACCGTCTCTGTTAAGCGGGCAAAGGTCAAAGGACATACCAATGGGCAATCAATCACCTAAACTAGCTGTAAAACACATATTAGTCTTTGTCTGCCACTTAAGTCCAAACTAAGATCCGAAGATCAAGTGGGTGATTAAGAAAGCTAAAACGCAATTATGCGTAAGAGAAAAGGAAAACCTCAATCTTAGATATAGGGTAAGGGTAGGACATCCTCGTAAAGATGGCCATCTGTTTCTTACTTTTCCATCCTATTACTCTTTCTAACAAAGACCAAATCAATACTTATCAAACACAACTTCATTTACACGATTCTTATACTCATATGGGCAGATATTAACTAACCAATAACTTTAAGTTTGAGTTTTTTCCATAAAAAATTAAAATTAAAAAAAAAATGGAGATTTTTATATTCTGACCTCCTTTTTTATTTTATTTTTTATTTTTTTATAAATTTCTTAAATTTTTGAAAAATCAAGTCTTATGTAGTAAGGGAACATAAGCAATAAGCTCCGACTCAAGTAGTCATTTCTAATTTACAAAAAAAAAAAAAAAAAAGAGAAGAAGAAGAAGAAGAAGAAGAAGAAGTAGTAGTAGTTGTAGTCATTTCTCTATACGAATTAGGAATTTAATACACTTCAAAAAACAAAATTAGGAATTTAATATGGGGACGGGACTGCATGAATTGATTTTTTTTTTTTTTTTTTTTTTTTTGAGTGGCCAATATCATAATAAAGTAAAAAAATTATGATTATTTTTGTTAATAAAATTTGGGGGTTGGGGGCCTCCCCCTCCCTGGGTTTGTCCCTACTTATGCGTAAGATCATTATTTTTCAAGTCCTCATTTCTCCATAAGAATCCTCCATATAAATTAGGTAGAAGGTGAAGCCATCAGCATAAGACTTATTATATAAATCACGGAAAAATGATATGCTCAATCTTATTTGGAGCACATCTTTCTAACATACACAAATAAAAAATTGTAGGATTATCAATGTGTCTCAAGATGTTTTTACATGCAACATCTTATAAATTTGGAAGTGTCATTGTTCCCATTTTTGATGGCTTTGTCGTCACTTGAACTATTTCAAAAAAATAAAAATAAAAAACAATTACAAAAAATTTGATGATGGTTTTGAAAAATATTTTTTGTTTTTGGTTTGAGAGATGAGAAGTGTTTTTTTTTAAAAAAAAAAATAAATGAAAATACTAGATTTCAATGGTTAGAAACTATTCATTTAAGGCGAGAGTTATGACGTTAGTCGTCTAATTGGCCACATTCATTAAACCTTTAAAGGCCGATGGCTGCGACCACCCTAAAAAAAGTGGGTGAAGATCGTAAATTTAGTTATTGACTTTATATAATTTCAAATGACTTATGTAATCACAAATTTAAGTACACCATCCCAAATGATTAAAAATAGGTCGTTGGAGACATAGTGTAATGTGAATTGCAATCCGACTCTTAGTCCCTGACTGTTCTAACTTCTTCTAATTTTGGGTGATGATTGATGGAAATTCTTGCTACAATTTTTGGTGGTTCTCACACCTCACATGATGGTGAGACAGTGAGATATATGTACAAAAAATAATAGCCTCCTCACTCATGTGTAAAGGTCACTACTAGTCTTGATTTTTTTTTTTAATTTTTTTTTTTATGGACATGTTTCGTATATCCTTATGAGTTATGATTATTAGAATTTTCAGAGTTTTGTTTGAGTTTTTTGTTTGAATAGTTATAAGAAGTTATTGATGTGATATAAAGATAAAATGAAGTTTAAATTTTTTTTTAACTAGAAAAATAAAAACAAATTTGTTTATATATATATATACTTTGTTTATTTAGAGAAATGAAAAAAAGAAAAAGAAAAAGAAAAAAAGTGTGTGATAGAAAATATTGGAGATGGCATTCTTTTGTTAAATGACAAGATTATCTGAGCGTATATAAAAAACTAAACTCGTTATATCTGTAATAAATACGTCCGCATCTTTTTTGATTTAACATCTTTGTCATCAACGGGATAAAATGCTTATAATGCAAAGAAAAGGACAAAAAAGACATTCAACATGAACCGGGAGGTTGCCATCTCCCCTTGGGCTTCAAAAGTGATTTTCATATCGTCCCCAAGAGATAATTCAATCGGTTAAGATTACACCTAATAAATCGGATATTACTTAGTTCGAATCCCTCTCCTTTCTTGTGCAAACATAAAAAATTTATTAAAAAAAAAAAGGGTGATTTTCATATCATAATTCCCTTAAAATATTAGCACATAATTCTTTGGAGGCGCGTGCAACTCAGTAGCTTTTGCCGTCACAGTTGTCAAACGGAGTTACGGAAAGCACAATCACAATACGAAAGCTGACTCTTTTTTTAACGGAACCCGTATATATATATCACCTCCTTCCTCAAATGTAGGGCTCCTGGTGACTACGAACGAAGTTGGCTCTTTCTTATTATCGACACCTACTTCAGCATTTGAAAAATGTTTTTAAGTAGAAAACAACATTGAAGGCCATGCGTGGCGTGGGTAGGTGTTCTTTTGCTTACTAGCTAGAAGACACTTCATCGGTTGCATGTATTTGCTATGATGTAAGCTGCCTAATTATTATAATAATAATTATAATTTTTTTTTTTTTCTAAATAATCTCTTTATTATATCATTACTCTTTTTTCTTTCACCAAACCAATCAGCCCAAGGGATTTATAATCTTAGCCCCCCATCAATTCCTAAAGTAACCCTTACAGACAAGGAGGAATATATATATATAAAATGGCAATTTTGTCTATATTTTTAAAAGAACATAATGAAT
>NC_081544.1:36446750-36453267 GCF_901000735.1 Corylus avellana | reverse complement strand
ATAAAAGTAAAAATAATTTTTGAGTGTTTTGTGCTTTAGGTTACTTGCTAATATTTTTGTTCTGAAAACAAAAAATCAAAGTGAGAAAGATAATAATTTAACAAAGAAAGCCTTGAGTATCTCACACACAAAAAAAAAAAAAAAAGGGCCGTGAATGTCAAAAATTGATCTTATACTGTCAGTCCCAAAAAAATTGCACAAAATGACTTTGTGCCGTTACTGAGGGATGGTTAGACGGCCACTCCCATGGGTAGTCTGTAGCTGACGGGTTACCCCCTCTGAGTGAGATCTGGTGGTTAATCATCAAATACCTTTAAATGCAAATCATTTTATGGTTAATACAACACTTTAATGTGATTGTCACATTAACACATGCGGAATGTATAAAACGGACTTGTAGCATTTTTTAGTGGTAAAAATGTATAGCCCTTTTAAAACCTAAAAGGCATTAACGGTGAGTAAAAGTTGAAATCAAAAGTTTTTATATTTCTATAGCATGAGTAATTCTACACACTCCCACATTTTCACTCTCACTCCTTTAGGTGTGAGAGTAATTTTAAAAGGAGTATAAAAGTAAAAATGTGTAGCATTTACCTCTTTTCATTTACATGCTATTATTATTCTATTCCCCTCATGCAAATGGAATGGAGCACGTGACATAGACGTAGCTTGATCCCTCACTCCCGGAAGGGGTTTAATTAGAAATGCATATGAAAACGGTTGAGCTGTGGTGAGAAAGGTATAAATCCTCACCGTCTCTGTTAAGCGGGCAAAGGTCAAAGGACATACCAATGGGCAATCAATCACCTAAACTAGCTGTAAAACACATATTAGTCTTTGTCTGCCACTTAAGTCCAAACTAAGATCCGAAGATCAAGTGGGTGATTAAGAAAGCTAAAACGCAATTATGCGTAAGAGAAAAGGAAAACCTCAATCTTAGATATAGGGTAAGGGTAGGACATCCTCGTAAAGATGGCCATCTGTTTCTTACTTTCCATCTGTTTCTTACTTTTCCATCCTTACACGATTCTTATACTCATATGGGCAGATATTAACTAACCAATAACTTTAAGTTTGAGTTTTTTCCATAAAAAATTAAAATTTAAAAAAAAAAAGGAGATTTTTATATTCTGACCTTCTTTTTTATTTTATTTTTTATTTTTTTATAAATTTCTTAAATTTTTGAAAAATCAAGTCTTATGTAGTAAGGGAACATAAGCAATAAGCTCCGACTCAAGTAGTCATTTCTAATTTACAAAAAAAAAAAAAAAAAAGAGAAGAAGAAGAAGAAGAAGAAGAAGAAGTAGTAGTAGTTGTAGTCATTTCTCTATACGAATTAGGAATTTAATACACTTCAAAAAACAAAATTAGGAATTTAATATGGGGACGGGACTGCATGAATTGATTTTTTTTTTTTTTTTTTTTTTTTTGAGTGGCCAATATCATAATAAAGTAAAAAAATTATGATTATTTTTGTTAATAAAATTTGGGGGTTGGGGGCCTCCCCCTCCCTGGGTTTGTCCCTACTTATGCGTAAGATCATTATTTTTCAAGTCCTCATTTCTCCATAAGAATCCTCCATATAAATTAGGTAGAAGGTGAAGCCATCAGCATAAGACTTATTATATAAATCACGGAAAAATGATATGCTCAATCTTATTTGGAGCACATCTTTCTAACATACACAAATAAAAAATTGTAGGATTATCAATGTGTCTCAAGATGTTTTTACATGCAACATCTTATAAATTTGGAAGTGTCATTGTTCCCATTTTTGATGGCTTTGTCGTCACTTGAACTATTTCAAAAAAATAAAAATAAAAAACAATTACAAAAAATTTGATGATGGTTTTGAAAAATATTTTTTGTTTTTGGTTTGAGAGATGAGAAGTGTTTTTTTTTAAAAAAAAAAATAAATGAAAATACTAGATTTCAATGGTTAGAAACTATTCATTTAAGGCGAGAGTTATGACGTTAGTCGTCTAATTGGCCACATTCATTAAACCTTTAAAGGCCGATGGCTGCGACCACCCTAAAAAAAGTGGGTGAAGATCGTAAATTTAGTTATTGACTTTATATAATTTCAAATGACTTATGTAATCACAAATTTAAGTACACCATCCCAAATGATTAAAAATAGGTCGTTGGAGACATAGTGTAATGTGAATTGCAATCCGACTCTTAGTCCCTGACTGTTCTAACTTCTTCTAATTTTGGGTGATGATTGATGGAAATTCTTGCTACAATTTTTGGTGGTTCTCACACCTCACATGATGGTGAGACAGTGAGATATATGTACAAAAAATAATAGCCTCCTCACTCATGTGTAAAGGTCACTACTAGTCTTGATTTTTTTTTTTAATTTTTTTTTTTATGGACATGTTTCGTATATCCTTATGAGTTATGATTATTAGAATTTTCAGAGTTTTGTTTGAGTTTTTTGTTTGAATAGTTATAAGAAGTTATTGATGTGATATAAAGATAAAATGAAGTTTAAATTTTTTTTTAACTAGAAAAATAAAAACAAATTTGTTTATATATATATATACTTTGTTTATTTAGAGAAATGAAAAAAAGAAAAAGAAAAAGAAAAAAAGTGTGTGATAGAAAATATTGGAGATGGCATTCTTTTGTTAAATGACAAGATTATCTGAGCGTATATAAAAAACTAAACTCGTTATATCTGTAATAAATACGTCCGCATCTTTTTTGATTTAACATCTTTGTCATCAACGGGATAAAATGCTTATAATGCAAAGAAAAGGACAAAAAAGACATTCAACATGAACCGGGAGGTTGCCATCTCCCCTTGGGCTTCAAAAGTGATTTTCATATCGTCCCCAAGAGATAATTCAATCGGTTAAGATTACACCTAATAAATCGGATATTACTTAGTTCGAATCCCTCTCCTTTCTTGTGCAAACATAAAAAATTTATTAAAAAAAAAAAGGGTGATTTTCATATCATAATTCCCTTAAAATATTAGCACATAATTCTTTGGAGGCGCGTGCAACTCAGTAGCTTTTGCCGTCACAGTTGTCAAACGGAGTTACGGAAAGCACAATCAGAATACGAAAGCTGACTCTTTTTTTAACGGAACCCGTATATATATATCACCTCTTCCTCAAATGTAGGGCTCCTGGTGACTACGAACGAAGTTGGCTCTTTCTTATTATCGACACCTACTTCAGCATTTGAAAAATGTTTTTAAGTAGAAAACAACATTGAAGGCCATGCGTGGCGTGGGTAGGTGTTCTTTTGCTTACTAGCTAGAAGACACTCCATCGGTTGCATGTATTTGCTATGATGTAAGCTGCCTAATTATTATAATAATAATTATAATTTTTTTTTCTTCTAAATAATCTCTTTATTATATCATTACTCTTTTTTCTTTCACCAAACCAATCAGCCCAAGGGATTTATAATCTTAGCCCCCCATCAATTCCTAAAGTAACCCTTACAGACAAGGAGGAATATATATATATATTGAAAATCGGATGAATATAGAAGTTTATAATCTTGTAATAATGCAAATATCTTAGCCATCTAGATTCTAGTGTGTAAGACATTCATTATGTTCTTTTAAAAATATAGACAAAATTGCCATTTTATAGCAGTTGACTAACAATATATGTACTTTGAATTTTTATAAGAGTAATGAATTATTATTGAATTTTGAATTAATGAAAATTTTAAAAGTTACACCATATTTATGAGGATAAAAGAAAGACACGAGTCCTACATATGACATTACTATTTCTGTAATAACCATTAGAAGTTTCGAATATAAAGAAGAAGAAGAAGAAAAAAAAAAAAAACAGAAATTTCAAACATTGTGTTTATATAATTTAAATGTTAATTTTTAAATAAACATTGTGTTCCTAATATTACTTAAATAATTAAACTATTTCCTATGAGTTTGAGCTTTTTGGACTATTAATAATTTAACATAGTATTAGAGCAAATATCATAGATTTAAATCTTGTTTCCATGCCTTCAATTTTAATTAAATATTTCATATATTGGGTCCCACTTATTAAAAGAAAGTTTGAGCTCATATGTGAGGAAGGATGCTTAAATATGAATTAAATTATTGGAAAAAGTCCACATACTCCCTCAAAGCTAACAAAAAGACAAAAATGACTATAAATTTTTTTCAATAAGGCAAAAAATATTCCAATAAATTTGAAAAAAAAAAATAATTAAATTCCATACCCTGATTTTTTTTTTTTAGTTTTTTTTTTAAAATTTTTATTTTAAGGGTATTTTCGTCATTAAGGGGGACATTGACAAATTATGGTAGTTTGAGAGGAGAGACATTGTCAATTGCATGGTAGTTTGAGGGGATATGTAGACTCTACCCTTAAATGATTTGATCAAACATTTTCTATGAGTTTAAGAAGTGGTAATTTAATATTTTGAACCTTAAAATGGAATGTGATAGTAGCATGCTTGTAGAAAATATGATGGTAAATATAGAGGTCAATAACCCTTTAGTGTTGGGTACACATGTGATGAGTTTAGTCGTTAATTTGTACAGGTGTGATGATTTTTTCTCCCTATAGCTAATGACCTAAAACATCACTACCTCTACCTTAATTGAGGTTAGTGATTTTTAAGAAAATAGATATGTTACTTAAAAGTTAAAATGTATGTGTCATGATCCTATAGAAGACCACTTTGCTGTGGGTTTCAACTCTTTCATTTTCTCTTGCCTTTCGAAAGTTTTTTGAAAGTGTTAATTTTTTAGCACATTTGTTAGTTAAGGTGGCTTCTTCTCACCTTATGTTAGTTTTCTTAATGGGTCTCCTATTCTTCTTCCATTTAGAAATACCCTATTTTGTAACTTTTTTTTTTTTTAAAAAAAAAAAAATTATAAAATAAGGAAAATTCTTTTAGAAATATTGCATAATAAATTTTATAGTTGATCTTACAGCTTGACCTAGATAAAGCTTTTTGGACGAGGTTTACTTCTAAAACCAACATAACAAACAAAAGACCGGATGTGCCGAATCATTAGGTTTTTGTTAATTATTATGTAAAAAAAAAAAAAAAAAATCAACTAGAAATAATGACTAACATATAATTTAATCAAAATTCATAAGATTTTGTGAACATCCAAAATTACTCAAATTATAAAGTGAAAGTGTCCACAATGGGCAGCTCAATCGGCTGTGGACCATGCTTTATGAAGTAGAGGTCACTAATTCAAATTCCCCCTCCTCCTTCTTGTGCAGACATGTCAACAAATATATATATATATATATATATATAAAGTGAAAGTAGCTAATCTAAGTAGTATTCATAAATATAGATACATGGTAGAGTCTACTTAAGAGAGGTTGTTAACATATTAATTAAATAATTAAATTTACAATTTTTATTAATTTAATATTTTAAAATAAATGATAATGGTATTAGAACAAATTATTGAAGTCTAGATCATACAAGGTTAATAACAATTAAAGAAAAAAGAAAAAAAACTGAAGAAGTATAAATAAGATTTGGCAAAGCCCAGACGATATGGCATCACACCTCGGTCCCCACCGGATCACAAGGAGAATATGACCCCGTACTAACCCCTCAAGTCACAAACCCCTCATGACACATGTGCTTCCAAAGTCATCTTTGTAACCTTCCGATTAGGATATAATAAACCTTGGCCAAATATTATTATAATCAAACTTTGGGCTAATTATTAACAAGAAATTTAGAGCCTCAGAGAGAGAGAGAGAGAGAGAGAGAGGGAGAGAGAAAACCCAAGAAAAAAAAAAGAAAAAAAGAAAGGGATTTGTTGTGCCTTGGGATGTTGATGTTTTTATATGCTAGGGAGAGCAGTGGTACCCTCATCAATAATTTGGGCAAAGTCCAAACAAGAAAAAAGTGGCTTTAATGGAAAGGGCCATCCATAAGCATTAGCCATTAAGCAAAGATTAGAGGAAATGATTCAATGGGATAAGAGAGGTTGAGAAGGAAAGCAGAGGTGGAGAAAATTTTTACTTAGTGGTAGGGTAGGATGCCCTTATCAACTTGGTTTAAGTCTGACACACCCTGGTTTGTGACTAACCACGATTTGGAGAAACAAGTTAATACTTGGATTATAATATTCAACGGCATCTTTTTATTTATTATCACAACACAAACAAAATATCCAATATCAAAATCACACTACCCTTTGAACGTTTCAAATTTCGAATATTAACAAATTGACCAAACATCGCCATGAGAAAAGTATATGTGAATATACCCGGAAAAAAAGGTAGCCGAAAAAAATGCTATAAACCAAAATTATAATCCAAAAGAAAATTGACCTTACATGGTTTTGTGCTCAACAAAGGTATTTTAATTAGATTATGAATTTGGGTTTTAATATATCATGTCCAAAACGAGGAAGAAAATCCCATTTAATGGAGGATTAAAAGATAATAACCCTAATAAATTATATCAAAAAAACCCTAATCAGGGGTTAAGGGTCAATAGCCGAATAGTATTAAGCCAGTAAATATACTAAAACAAA